>NW_015169904.1:91778-108096 GCF_001447785.1 Gekko japonicus | reverse complement strand
CCCCTCCCCACAACAGACACCCTGTGAGGTAGGCGGGGCTGAGAGAGCTCTTGACAGAAACTGCTCTTTTTCAAGGACAGCTCTTATCAGAGCTGCGGCTTGCCCAAGGTCATCCAGCAGGTGCAAGTGGAGGAGTGGGGAAGCAAACCCGGTTCTCCCAGATTAGAGTCCACGCACTTAACCACTACACCAAACTGAAGGGAGGTAAAGTAATGCAGAAGGGGGGGGGGACACAGAATAAAAAGGTTTATTTTATTTATTTATTTATTTATTTATTAGATTTCTATACCGCCCTCCCAAAGGCTCAGGTTGAACTCAATTTTAGTGCGGAAGGTGGGGGGGGAACCTGGATTATAAAGAAGGTTGAATTTGATGTTAGTGCACAATTGCTTGGAGGACACCGCGGTGGACATGGATTAAAAGGACAGTGCTGAAAGGGCCTGAATCTGCAGACCACCCAGCAAGAGAAAACCTATTGTCTAAATCTGCCTGACCTTAAGCGTTCAGGCCTCTCAAACAGAGATTTCCATCTCTATCACTTTGCCAGTCACCTGGGGTCCTTCACTCCCCTGCAAAGCAGACAAGGGGCACACCAAATAGCTACTCTTTTAGTTCTCCGTGTAGCCCAGGCTAGCCTGATCTCGTCAGATCTTGGAAGCTAAGCAGAGTCGGCCCTTGTTAGTATTTGGATGGGAGACCACCAAGAAATACCAGGGCCATGACATGGTGGCAGACAATAGCAAACTACCTCTGACCATCTCTGGCCCTGAAAACCCTATGGGGTCCCCGTTAAGTCAACTGTGACTTGACAGCATTTTCCACCACCAGCAGGCAAAAATTAGCCAGTGAAGCTTTGCCCCAGTATAGTCTGGTGTGACTTAAAGAAAGAAAGAAAGAAAGAAAGAAAGAAAGAAAGAAAGAAAGAAAGAAAGAAAGAAAGAAAGAAAGAAAGAAAGAAAGAAAGAAAGAAAGAGCCATAGAGACTCTCTCAGTTGGTAAGCTCAGGTGCCTGTCAAGGCAACGTCTGGCTTTCCTGGGAGCTCTCCAAGGTCCTGCAGAACTCCTCTCATCTTATTCCCTAGAATTAAGACTCTGGTGACTGATACCTTCTCACAAGTACCAGATGACTCCAGGTTGAGCTGAATCTTACTGAAGTCATGCACAGTATCTCAGTCCAGGAGGTACAGCACAGGGAATCCCTTTGCCCAAGAGTCACAAAGAGCTTTTGTGTGTGACGTTGACCCCTGCCTGATAACAACAGTTAGCATTTGTACAACGACTTCAAATTCTCTAAGGATTTCCATAGGCATTATCTTGCCTTGATCATTACAATAGCCCTGCAACATGAGTATTATTATCCCCATATTGCTGATGAGGAGCCAAAGACTGCTTTGTTTTCTAGTGAGCTTGTGAGAGACGTCAAAACCACTCCAGAGATTCCCTGATTCATATCACATTCTCTTAGCTACTATGTCACACCGTCTCTCAGAGACAGCATCATCACAAGCATTTTTCATTCAGTCTTATGGGAAGCAATATAACATATGAGAGGGCTTGATTGGTTTGGAGCATAAATGAACAAATGCCGATAGCAATGTGGTTAGGTTTACTTTTCCTCTGGGTATGTTTAGCCTGGAGAGGAGACGACTGAGAGGTGATATGATCACCACCTTCAAGTACATGAAGGGCTGTCATATGGAGGATGGTGCAGAGTTGTTTTCTGTTGCCCCAGAAGGTTGGACCAGAACCAACAGGTTGAAATTAAATCAGAAGAGTTTTCAGCTAAACATTAGGAAGAACTTCCTGACGGTTAAAGTGGTTCCTCAGTGGAACAGGCTTCCCCGGGAGGTGGTGGGCTCTCCTTCTTGGGAGGTTTTCAAACAGAGGCTAGATGGCCACTTGACAGCAATGCTGATTCTGTGAACTTAGGCAGATCATGAGAAAGGAGGGCAGGGAGGGTTGCCTCAGTGCTTAGTTCTTGTGGCCCTTCCTTACATGTCCAGGGAAATGCTGATTTCCACTTTGGGGTCAGGAAGCAATTTTCCCCCAAGCCAGTTTGGCTGGAGATCTTCTGAGTGTGGAACAGCGGTCACTAAGTGTGTGTGTGGGGGGAGGCATTTGTGAATTTCCTGCCTTGTGCAGGGGGCTAGACTAGATGACCCTGGAGATACCGACTCTATGATTCTATGATTCTAACAGGAGGCAACTCCAAAACACAACAAGACAGACAAAAGCAATTCTTGATCCACAACTGATGCTACTTTGTGGACCTATACTGCAATTAAGCAGTGTCTATGCAGGAGAAAGGCGCCAAACACTTTTGGAAACGAAGTTCCTGACAGCGACCAGTGAACTCTAAGCGGCATTTTGGAAGAAGCTGATCTGAAGATGGAAGGATTGAGGAAAACCCTGCTCAGGAATGGATCGGTCCTGCTGGGGTTTGGACTCACAAGGATACAAAGACTCCACAGGGTTAGGGGATCGATGAGGATAATCTACCCCTAAGAGCCAGATGAATCCAAATGGTTTTCTGATGGCTTTAGGGGATTTTAATATTGATATGGTGGGCACTCCCGTCTGTGCCCTGGTTAACCTCAGGAATGAGGAAATTACCTGAGTGGATGACCTGATTGCTCCTACACCCGTTCTTGGGTTTCAGAACTTGGGGAGCCCCTTGGTTTATTGAGAGGTTGCGGGCTATGGAAAGACAAGAGAAATGGCTGGAGCGACAGTGTAAAAAGACTCAGTGATAGATCCGACAAGACATGAGCTACAGCTCATAGAATCACAGAACCACAGAGTTGGAAGGGGCCCTACAGGCCGTCTAGTTCCACCCCCTGCTCAATGCAGGATCAGCCTAGAGCATCCCTGACCAGTGTTTGTCCAGCTGCTGCTTATAGACTACCAGGGAGGGGGAGCTGACCTCAAACTTCTAGAAACCCCTCCCTTGGGCAATTCCTCTCTATAACTGTCTTCTCCCAGGGCATGAAGACTTCTTTTTGATTCTCTGGTGTTCCATTATTTACCTTTGTTCTCTTTTATCTTAATTGTTGGGGGTTTTTTTGGTGGGTTTCTTGTTCATTTTTTTTGCTGTCAAGTCACACCCGATTTCTGGCGGCCTCATGGGGTTTTCCAGACAAGAGACATTCAGAGGTGGTTTGCCACTGCCTGCCTCCGCGACAACAACCCTGGCATTCCTTGCTGGTCTCCCATCCAAGTACTAACTGGGGCCAACACTGCTTAGCTTCTGAGATCTGATGAGATTGGGCTAGCCTGGGCTATTCAGGTCAGGGCACTGTCGATTCTACATATGTACTATTTTTAAAGTTTACTTTTGGTTTTATCTATTCATCACCTGGAGGACCGTAACTGAGTGGAAAGGCAAGACACTGGCTACTAGCCTTGATGACTGAGGGGAACTTCCACAATCAGAGGCATTAAACCTCTGGATCCCAGAGCCAGGAGGCAACATCAGAGAAAGGTCTCATCCTCAATGACCTGTTGTTGGCCCTCTAGAGAAACTGGTTGGCCACTGTGTGAGGCAGGACGCTGGACTAGGTGGATCATTGGTGTGATCCAACAGGGCTCTTCTTATGTTTTTATGAAGGCCTTGGTGTCTGTGCCCTGTTGTTGGCCCTCCAGAGGAACTGGTTGGCCCCTGTGTGAGGCAGGATGCTGGACTAGATGGACCGCTGGTCTGATCCAGCAGGGCTCTTCTTATGTTCTTATGAAGGCCTTGGCCTCTCTGCCCTGTTGCTGGCCTTCCAGAGGAACTGGTTGGCCACTGTGTGAGACAGGATGTTGGACTAGATGGACCACTGGTCTCAGCCAGCAGGGCTCTTCTTACGTTCTTATGACACAAATGTTTTAAGGAAAAGAAATAAATCTGAGTTCATTTCAGGGCCTGCTTTGAACCAAGGCTGTCTTTGGTTCAACCCTGCACCCCATCTCACGGCTTCTCGCTGACATGTCTTTGAATATTAAAGGTAAAGGTTCCCTTGCTCGAAAGCCAGTCGAGTCCGACTCTAGGGTTGCGGTGCTCATCTCCGTTTCAAAGCCGAAGAGCCAGAGCTGTCCGAAGACATTTCCGTGGTCATGTGGCCAGCATGACTAAACACCAAGGCACACGGAATGCTATTACCTTCCCACCAAAGTGGTACCTATTTATCTACTTGCAATTTCTTGCTTTCGAACTGCTAGGTTGGCAGGAGCTGGAACTAGAGATGGGAGCTCACTCCGTCATGCGGCAACCCAGGTCTCGAACTGCTGAACTACTGACTTCCACAGCCTGCAGTTCAGCGTCTTAACCACTTGAGCCACTGCAGCTCCTTCTTTGAATATTAAGATGTCATAAATAAATCTCTTATTGCAGGAATCGCAGAGGATGTGCCCTGCCATTGCTCTTTCCTGCTGAAGAAAGACCCGTTTCCCAACACATCTTTCCCAAACGTAGCTCCTTCCCTCCTACAGGGAGATGCTGGAACACAGAGCTATATTATCTACCTAACAGGTAGGCCTTTGACCCTGGATCACAATATGGCTGGTAGGACGGTTAATGTTGCACATTTGCTTTCGCAAGGGGAGTTCCAAATTCTGTGCACAATTTAAACAAGCCCTGAATCCTTCCTTAGATGCCAGAGTTGGATCCCTCCATATAGATGCCTTCCTTAGATGCCAGAGTTGTATCCTTCAGCCTGCACTACTGGGAAGTGCCTGAGGCTCTTCCTGTTCCCTGAATCAAATCTGCAAAGCTGCCACCACCCTGTCCCCATGAAAATGGGATTTAGAGAGGGTGGGAGTGTGCCACTTCACAGCATGGATTACAGCCTTAAGAAGACACAGTAACAGCACTGCTGGATTGAATTCATCTAGTTCAGCATCCTGACTCACTGTGGCCAACCGGTTCCTCTGGAACAATACCATGGCATAGAGGCCAAGGCCGTCCCCTGATGCGGCCTCCTGGATTCAGAGGTTGATTGCCCCTGAACAAAGACGCTCCCTTTAGTCACCAAGGCTCGTAGGCACTGATAGACCTGTCTTCCATGAATCTGTCTAATCCTCTTTTAAAGCTGTCTGTGCTTGTGGCCATCACTATGTCATCTGGCAGCGAATCCCACCTTTTAATCACTCTCCGCGTAAAGTAGTCTTTCCTGTTGTCTGCCCGGAACCTACTGCCCATAAATTTGATTGGATGCCCTTGAGTTCTAGAATTTTGGGAGAGGGAGAAGAAGTTCTCTTTGCCAGCTCTCTCCACCACATGCCAAACTTCATAAACTTCTATGTCATGTCTCCCCTCCTCAGTTGTCTCTTTTCTAAACGAAAAAGTCCCGGAGACTCTTCAGCCTTTCCTCATAGAGAAGGTGTTCCTACCCTCTTGGTTGCTCTCCTCTGTACTCTTCCCGATTCTGTGTTTTCTCTTGTTAAAATTAAGCACGGGTCTTCCTCGTTTCTCTTCCTCGAGGTTTCCTGAGTGAATCTGGAGCCCCCCCCCCCCCCGGCCAAAACCAACATTTCTCTTGGATCTCAAAGGACAAGGCTCATCAAGAAAATATCGTGGTAGAGAAAAGCACTGTACCAAAGGCATGCGTGCAGGGTACTATCAGTACACGATCTTGTAGCAACACGTAAGATCTGCTTCTGTCATCTTCTGCCACAGGTAGAGCTCTCCTGAAATCAATAGCAGCTCCTTTTCTGGTTCAAGCTTACACAGTCCGAAAGCGGGGACCCAGACAAACCCCCTGGATCAATGAATCAGCTGCAAAACCAAGAGCACTTTGCATTTCGTAATGTTTCTAGCAACAGGCTCAAGAGCAACACTGGCTCACCCTGTGCAGCCAAAGGTTGACTTGCTCATAACTTACTTCCTTCGCATCCTGTCTGTCTCTCAAAGCGACTTGCCTCATTCCCCTTTCCTCCCTTTTGTCCTCACAACACCCCTGTGGTGTAGGTTAGGCTGAGAGTAGGTGACTGGCCCAAGGTCCACCAGAAAGCTTCCATGGCAGAGTGGGGGAATTTGAACTGGGATCTCCTAGATCCTTAGAACAGATAAAAGGGAGTACTTCTTCACCCAAAGAGTAATTGGCACATGGAATTCACTGCCACGGGAGATGGTGGCGGCTATAAGCATGGACGGCTTCAAGAGGGAACTGGATAAACATATGGAGCAGAGGTCCATCAGTGGCTATTAGCCACAAGGTATAGATAGGAACTCTCAGTCTGGGGCAAAGAGATGCTCCGTATTCTTGGTGCTTGGGGGGGGGCAAGAGTGGGAGGGCTTCGAGTGTCCCGGCCCCACTGCTGGACCTCTTGATGGCCCCTGGTACTTTTGGCCACTGTGTGACACAGAGTGTTGGGCTGGACGGGCCATTGGCCTGATCCAACATTGGCTTCTCTTTATGTTCTTATCCTAATTTGACATTACAAACACTACAGTGTACTGGTTTCCACTGCAGGACACTGGAAATATACCACCACACAACCTGAGCTCAAACCACGCACCACTTTCTTCAGAAACATTTTCAGCCACGTTGGAAAATGTTGGTTTTCGGCACCCCTGTCTGAAAATGCACACTGGGTCCCCGAAAGTGCCATTGCTAGCCTTCCTCCTCAATTGCCTTCAGCGGCATTATCATATCGGGAAATCTGATTGGTCGTGATTTCAGGAGCTGTAATCCAGTGACCTCATAGCGCCAGATGCAGTGACATCATCCCACTCACTATGCGATCTCTAATGAGACGGGATTATCCATATGACTAACTCGGGAAGAGGAAGAAGCGGTAACATCAGGGAAGGGACAGCAAGCGGAGGAGGAGGAAGAAGATTGGATTTATACCCCCGCTCTTCACTCGGGAATCTCAGAGCGGCTTATAGTCTCCTTTCCCTTCCCCTCCCCACAACAGGCACCCTGTGGGGTAGGTGGGGCTGAGAGAGCTCTCTTGAGAGAACTACCCTTTACAGAACAGCTCCGAGAGAACTACGGCTTGCCCAAGGTCATCCAGCAGCTGCAAGTGGGGGAGTGGGGGACTCAAACCCGGTTCTCCCAGATCAGAGTCCGCGTACTTCACCACCACACCAAACTGGCACTCAGGGAAAACACAGCCTAACAGGAATGGAAGAAGACAGGACAGCCGCAGAATATCTGTGTCCAGGGAAGGGGAACGTGTCCGCCAGCCGAATAAGATCTGGGATGGGCTTCTGTTTCCCTTCCTGCTACTTAAACCTGGGTATGGCCAGAGGCACCAGCTGAAGGGCAAGACCCAAATGCCGCGTTTCGAATAGTTCTTTTTCAAAACCAATAGGCTACTGTGGGACCCAATCTCAGTAGAAGCACACACAGAAGCCAGTATATTCAGTCGTGGCAGCTTGCATCTGGACTACGTGTCTCTATGGTTTATGGATTTCAAGACTGTTTGGATTTTCCAGGAACTATATGAGTCCACTCTATGATGAATGTATGTCAAGTTGGACTATGGAATTACAATACAACAGGAGTGAGACACACTGAAATTTTGGGGACTTTATTTTTCTATTTTACTGTGTTACTGTTGTTTCTTGCAAGAACACCTTGGCTTTATATAGTTAAAGGTAAAGGTTCCCTTGCTCGAAAGCCAGTCGAATCCGACTCCAGGGTTGTGGTGCTCATCTCCGTTTCGAAGTCGAAGAGCCAGCGCGGTCCGAAGACATTTCCGTGGTCATGTGGCCGGCATGACTAAACACCAAGGCGCACGGAACGCTGTTACCTTCCCACTGAAGTGGTACCTATTTATCTACTTGCAATTTCTTGCTTTCAAACTGCTAGGTTGGCAGGAGCTGGAACTAGAGACGGGAGCTCACTCCATCATGCAGCACACTCGGGTCTCAAACTGCTGAACTACTGACCTTCCACAGCCTGCAGTTCAGCGTCTTAACCACTTGACCCACCGCAGCTCCATTTTATATAGTTATATGACTGTATTACTGAACTCGGCATTAAATATTATTTTTATACATTTTTATCTTTAGCCAGTGGTCTTTTGTGCTTTGTACCATTTCATGTATGCTGGTTCCCCTTCTTTTTTGGTTTTCTTCTGATTCAGTAGAAGGCAGCTTCATTTTTTTGTATCAAATTGTATGTGGACTTTGCTCTTGCTCCCTCTGACACACCAGTGATCACCACAATGAAAAACAGGGTACGTCCATCCAAAATTCCCTGGGATGCCGCTGTAGATGGGGCAGGTTTGCCTTCAGGAGCAGAATGGAAACAAGAAAGAAGTTCCTTCAGGTCGGAGTGGCCAGTGACTCTGGATCCATAATGATGCACTTATTTTCAGAAAGAAAAAGGATCCACATTAAAGTGCAGGCTTACCAGCAAGATTCTGAGTTACCAAAATGCCACCCTACTCCTTCCATCATTTGCTTTCCATTCCTGCATACCCCTGCAGCGTGCAGCTTGGCTCAATTGCTGGAGCCACCTAGAATTAATTGCTGCTCATGTAAACACGCTCTGGTCTCAGCAACCAGTGCTTTGGGCCTGTGCAGAGATGGGGGACAGCTGCTCTTAACTTCTGAGGTCTGGGAGGGGGCTGCCCTAGATCGTCTTGTCAATTCTCTGAACGTGACATGCAAAGTCGCCTGTCTCTGCTTCGAAGGAATCCAGGCTCTACAGACTGTTGCAGAGACATTAACTGGGAGAAGAGTTTTTGGCAGACGAGTGGACAACCACACCGGCGTGAGACCAGATAAGAGAGGCACCCAGTGATTGGCAGCCAGACAACGGCAGATTTAAGCTCCAGGAACATGAGGCCGGAGAGTATCAAAAGCCACGAGCCTGCGAGGGGGCGGGGAACATGGGCTTCAAAGCTGGGAGGAATCATAATGGAGAGGGCAGCAAGGGTAAAGCATCAGTCTGGCTGCATCGGGAGAATCCACATGAAAGCCCAGGGGAAGAAAGAAGACAGCAGGTTTCAGTGCTGGGGTCAGTTTGGGCGGAGGGCAACCATACACTGGACATCTGTAGTGCCAAAGGAAGGAACTTCAGGTGTTTTTCTGCAACGGCACGTTCACGGCGTCCACTGAGAGGACTCGGCTATGAAGACAAAAACCCGGCAGCTGGGAACTGGGCACGGTTGGCAGGAAGCGGGCAGATGCTGGTATGCTTTTTTTCCTTCCGTTTCTTCAATCCCCCGGATTCAGATCCTCAGACAACCCTTTCCTCCACACCTGGTTCCAAGAGCTCCTGTGTTATGGGGCTTCCGAAAGAGCCAGATATTGATAGAAGAAGAAGAGATTGGATTTATACCCCGCCCTTCACAACCCGAAGGCATCTCAGAGCGGCTTACAAACTCCTTTCCCTTCCCCTCCGCACAACAGATACCCTGTGAGGTCGGTGGGCCTGAGAGAGCTCTCTCGAGGACTGCTCGTGAGAGAACAGCTTTGAAAAGACTGACCCAAAGTCACACCAGCAGCTGCATGTAGAGGAGTGGGGAATCAAACCCGGTTCACTCAGATTAGAGTCTGCACTCCTAACCGCTACACCAAACTGACTCTCTTGATACTTGATCTTGCAAGGCAACCCCTTGAAACATTCCAAAGCTTACACATTCAGAGTAGAAGAAGAAGAGTAGAAGGAGATTGGATTTATACCCCGCCCTTCACTACCCTAAGGAGTCTCAGAGTGGCTTACAAACTCCTTTCCCTTCCCCCTCCCCACAACAGACACCCTGTGAGGTAGGTGGGGCTGAGAGAGCTCTGACAGAAACTGCTCGTTTTCAAGAACAGCTGTGCCAGAACTACGGCTTGCCCAAGGTCATCCAGCATCTGCAAGTGGAGGAGTGGGGAATCAAACCCGGTTCTCCCAGATTAGAGTCCACGCACTTAACCACTACACCAAACCAAAAGGAGATACATCATGTCTCTGGCACCTTACGCGTGGTTCATGTCCACAGAACGTAGCATGCCCAAAACTAAGGTCTGCCACGGATGAAGGTGGCTAAGAAAATATTTGCCGAAATCTTCCCATATCAATATGATCTAAGATTGGTATTTGAAGCTCTGCACTTGGTGGCCTCACTGTCTGTGTGTTGGCGGGGAAGAGAGACAGGGCCTTCTTGGTGGAGGCACCTGGGCTGGGAAAAGGCCTCCCAGCAGCAATACACCTGACACTTAGGCTTTGCTTTGGCCTCTGATTTTTGTAAACTGTGCTCATTTGGTTTGGGCTTCCTAAGTAATGGATTGTCCCCCCCTGCAATGGCTCCCTTGTGCCTCTCAATCACTTGCTAAAACTGCTCCATTGTGGTTTTATTCTGCTTGTTCGTCTTTTTAAGTGCCCGTTGTTTCAATCCATCTTTATACTCCGAGTTTTATCTTCCCCCATATTATTGTTTTATTATTGTTAATGATGGCTACTGGGTTTTGATTGTATTGCGTTTTTTAAAAAAAAGATTCCATTTGCTTGCGGCAAGCCACTTCGAGGCATATTTTACAGAGAAGCGGCCAACAAACTAAAATGTAAAAAAAGAATTGTGAACGGCATCGATGCTCCCTGGGAGAGTCTGATGCTACATACGCACTTCCTTGAGAGTAAATGACTCGAAACCACTGGGGCTTGCTTCTGAGTAACCAGGATCAGGTTGCAGGTCTCCCAACTCTTTTTTTTTCCCCCATTAAAAGGTGCACATGTCACACTTGCAGATTCCAAACCCGAGACCATCAGTGGTACTTAGCAAGTGGAGGAGATGGGGAAGGGAGAGAAACGCCCTTGCGGGCATTCTATCACATTCTGACATTCAAACGACATCATTCATCCGGAGATTGCTCAGGAGTCGTGCCGTGGGTGGCGGCGCCCTCCCGCCGGGTTTTCTAACCACCCCCTTTTCATTTTTCTTCCTCTTGCAGACATTTTTAACTGCGCTCGGAGCACCAGGCGTTGCCCTGTACTGTCCTGTCCTTGAGCTTTAATGAGCTCATCAGGAACGGAAGGCACCTGCCTCGTGCCCGGGAAAAGGATCCTGGGCACTCCGCTGCCAGCTCCCCTCGACTTCCCATTTGCAGTTGACTTTGCCATTCGGCAGAGAGAGAGAGAGGGAGACAGAGACACACCCCCTCCCCCTTTGAAACCTTACTCGGGCCTTCTGCAACTCAGCTTAGAGGGAACACTGAACTCTGGTAATTGTGGGGGGCGGGGGGGGACAGCGGAGGGTCAGCGATTCAAACCCCAACCTCAGCAGTCTCTGTCTACCGCCATCTGCCGTGGCACTGGCATTGCTGAAGGTGAATGAGAGAAGGCAAGGCACTAAATTAAGACGTATATCTAAGGCCAGAGAACAAATGTAGAGTCCAGCGGCACCTTTAAGACCAACAAAGGTTTATTCAGGGTATCAGCTTTCATATGCAAGGCACACTCCATCAAATACATTGGAATGGCAGGCGAGTTTCAAACGCAGGGCTATTTTTGGGCAGGAACACACAGGAACGGAGTTCCGGCTGGCTCTCGAGTTGGCCACGCCCAGCAGGAACTCATTAGCATAATAGGCCACACCCAACAGCAGAAACTCATTCGGATTGGCTACATTAGGGTGTGTGGCCTAACATTCAAAGACGTTCCTGCTACAAAAAAAGCCCAGGGTTTTGACAACAAAGAAAGAATAAGAAGCAAAAGGTGGGTGTGGCTGGATCACCACACTCCTGGTAACATGGGGGTGCGGCCTAATATGCCAATGAGCTGTGCTATCAGGGTGTGTGGCCTAATATGCTAATGAGTTTCTGCTGTTGGGTGCGGCCTATTATGCTAATGAGTTCTTGCTGGGCTTTTTCTACAAAAAAAGCCCCTGTTCAAACGTATAGCCAGAGAATGGCAAATTAACATGTATTCTCTGGCTATAAGTTTGAACCTTGCCTGCCCTTCCAATGTATTTGATAAAGTGCGCATGCACAAGGAAGTTCATACCTCGAATAAACCTTTGTTGGTCTTAAAGGTGCCGCTGGACTCTAAATTCGTTCTGCTGCTTCAGACCAGCACGGGTAACCAACTGGGTCTATCTCAGGCCAGGTCGACATTAGCACAATCCTGAATGGAAGAGATTCTCCAATATGGTCGTGGTGAGTGTGGTCTAAATATACTTTGGCCTGAGGGTTTCCTAGTCAAACATAGATGTCAAGTTGCATGTGTGTTAAGCAATGCTCCCTCTAAGCTGTGGAGCCTTGTGAGCACAAATTCTACTTTGTGAGCCACTGGCATTAAAATTGTGAGCAGGTGATTTGGCTGCTGCATAAATTAGTTTGCTCTGGAGCCCTCCTTCCTGAGCTGAGACAAAAATGTGGTGAGCCGGAGGCTAAAAAACTGTGAGCTCGCTTGTGTTTTCTCCCCGGCGTTTGATCGCGCCGGGGAGAAAAGGTGCCGCGGCCAGGGGATCCGTGGGATCCCGCCGCGGCGCCTCAACGTTGGTGCGGCTTTTAAAAGCCGCGCCTTAAGAGGCTTTTCCCCTGTCGTGTGGCAGGGGCCCCTGAATGGAAGAGATTCTCCAATATGGTCGTGGTGAGTGTGGTCTAAATATACTTTGGCCTGAGGGTTTCCTAGTCAAACATAGATGTTAAGTTGCATGTGTGTTAAGCAATGCTCCCTCTAAGCTGTGGAGTCTTGTGAGCACAAATTCTACTTTGTGAGCTACTGGCATTAAAATTGTGAGCAGGTGATTTGGCTGCTGCATAAATTAGTTTGCTCTGGAGCCCTCCTTCCTGAGCTGAGACAAAAATGTGTGAGCCGGAGGCTAAAAAACTGTGAGCTCGCTCACACTAACTCAGCTTAGAGGGAACACTGGCTGTTCAGTGCTGTCAAGTCGCTTTGGACATGGCAACCCAATGTGTTAATCGTGGCTTCCCTCAGGCAGATCAGAAAACCAAATCTAAACGAAGTTGCTATGTCTTCCCTGGATAAATGATTGAAACTGTGGTCTGTATCACTGCGTATAGCTTATTGAAGGTCAAAGAAGACGGGGACGGCAAAGGATGAGATGGTTAGACAGTGTCATAGATGCAACGGACATGAAACTGAGCAAACTTCAAAGGACGGCGGAAGACAGGAGGGCCTGGCGTGATCTGGTCCATGGGGTCACGAAGAGTCGGACTCGACTGTCCGTCTGAACAACAACAAATAGTTTATTGTAAGTAAGATCCAATTGTGTAGGCTCTATACCACTTAATGTGTCGTGCGAATACTTGTGCTTCAGTTCTTCCTGGTGGTTCCAAATTTCTAATAGCCTAATGCACTGGTTATTAAATGTCCCATTTTGTGGATGGTACTGACTCACTAGGTGTAACCTTGCCCTAAATCCCTATGAGAAAGACGAACTATAAATAACGTTAATGAAATAAACATAATATTCTCAGCTGGTCTCCCATCCAGCCAGTTCACAAACCCAGATTTTAGCAGGAGGATTATTATCACGTGCTCCTTTTTTTTCTGGCTAGGATGAGACGGACCAGTCCGTCTCACCCCCATATTTCTCAAACGGCGGGTTGGGATACAAGAGGGGCTCATGACTTTCTCTCAGGCAAGTCGCAAGGAGAGGAAGGAGAAGGAAGAACAGGATGAGGAGACTTGCACGAATTTCACAGGCATTGGATAATGCACTTTCAATGCACTTTAGCAATCCTCCGCAGCTGGGTTTTCCTGTGCGGAACAAGAAAATCTACTCGCTAAAGTGCAATGAAAGTGGATTATCCAACGTGTGTAAAATTAGCCTTAGGGAAGTTCAAGGACGCTACTGTTGCCTACAGAGCGAAATGGCCATGGAATCCTGCCTGTTGCTAAACAACGCAATATATTTCTTAAACACTACAAATGAAAATTTATTTATTTATTTATACCCCACCCTCCCCACAAAGAAGGCTCAGGGCGGCTCACATCAATCAATACACAAGTTTTATTTATTTATTTAATTTTTATCCTGCCCTCCTGCCGAAGCGGCTCAGGGCGGCTTACAACATTAAAACCAATAAAACAATCCATGTAAAACAATCTATCATAGTACAGTAAAATCGCAATTTACACACAGTACAACATACCCATAAATACAATTTAAATCTACATAAAATCATCTAAAACAGTTCAAGTTATAAATTCAGATTTGTAAAGTGCTGGTAATGATCAATTAATTATTCACGATGGCGTACTTTGAAAAAAAATGTGCCCGGAGATCTAACAATCCTTTTGTTCATGATCTTTCTGAAACAAGGGCAGCATAGGCTAGATGTCAAAACCAAGGCCCAGGACTCCATAGCGGCCAGGACTCTGTAGTGCTGGCAGCTCCTTACCAACTGCCTTGCGGGGGGGGGGAGTTTGAGGTGTGGAATGGAGTGAAGTCCAATCAGCTTCCATATGCAAAAGACCAGGTTGTCGCAGCAGTTGTGGTGTGGGCGGGACCCGGGCTTTGCCTTCTGATTGGTGGCGATATATGCTGAGGAGCAGTGCCATCAGCCATACACTAAGGGAGTGCATTTTAGAATTAGAATACTTTGAAAAAAAATGTGCCCGGAGATCTAACAATCCTTTTGTTCATGATCTTTCTGAAACAAGGGCAGCATAGGGTAGATGTCAAAACCACGGCCCAGGACTCCATAGCGGCCAGGACGCTGTAGTGCTGGCAGCTCCTTAGCTGAAAGCCTGGTGGAAGAGCTCTGTCTTGCAGGCCCTGCGGAACTGTAAAAGATCCTGCACGGCCTTGATCTCCTCCACCCGTATGAGGCCGCCACTGAGAAAGCCCGGGTTTGCTGTTAACGGAAGTGGGATTCTTGAGTTTTACATAGGTGAAGGTCACATGGAGTTCCTTGGCAAGCGATCCCGGTAAAGTAGAGCCCATTGTGAGGGGAAAATGGAGGAGAGGGATACCATGTAAGCCACTTTGGGTTGATATGGGGGTTGACTAAGTCAAGGAAGCCACGGCCCTTGGTTTGCAAGACCTCAGCAAGGCTGTTAAGGATTGGAATGTTTTGGAGGTCGTTAAGTCATACAGCCACCAAACGTCAGAAGCTACTTGACAGCATGTAACACACACACACACACACACAAAGCAAATAGATTAATTAATTAATTAATTAACAAGTAGGCCTTGCTTCACAGAGGCTGAGACTCACAGCCAAAGCCAAATATCTTTCCATTTCTGGGACCTTTCTTCCATGTGTCCCCCACCCCACCCCCAAGGATAATCTCACACTCTGGAGAGCTACCATCCAATTTCCTTCTAAGAGCATGAGAAGAAGCTGGATCAGACCAGTGGTCCATCTAGTCCAGTATCCTGCCTCACACAGGGGCCAACCAGTTCCTCTGAAGGGCCAAACAGGGCACAGAGGCCGAGGCCTTCATGAGAACATAAGAAGAGGCCCGCTGGATCAGAGCAGTGGTCCATCTAGTCTGACATCCTGTCTCACACAGTGGCCAACCAGTTCCTCTGAACAGCCAACAACAGAGCATAGAGGCCGAGGCCTTCCCCTGATGTTGCCTCCTGTTTCTGGGATTCAGAGGGTTACTGCCTCTGAATGTTGAGGTTCCCTTCAGTCACCATGGCTAGTAGCCACTGATAGACCTATAAAGCTGTTCATTCCTGTGGCCATCATTACATCTTCTGACAGCGAAGATGTAAAGTGGTATTTCCTTTTGTCCATCCTGAACCTACTGCCCGTCAGCTTCACTGGATGCCCTCGAGTTCTCTGCACACACACAGCTTACCTTCAATCATGTAGTGAATCATAGAATCATAGAGTTGGATGGTACCTCCAGGGTCATCTAGTCCCCCCCCCCGCACAATGCAGGAAACTCACAAATACCTCCCCCTCCACACCCCCAGTGACCGCCGTTCCACACCCAGAAGATGACAAAAACCCTTCAGGAACTCCAGCCAAACTGGCCTGGAGAAAAATGTTCCCTGCCATTCCTTATTGGCTCTTTTTTCCTTCCTTATTCACCCCAACATGTTTGTCACCTCAATCACCTGAATATTTACATTCACTGAATTATTTTTTTGCTTCCTTCACACCTCCCAGTTTGAGAGTCAGTTTGGTGTAGTGGTTAAGTGCACGGACTCTAATCTGGGAGAACCAGGTTTGATTCCCCACTCCTCCACTTGCACCTGCTGGATGACCTTGGGCAAGCCGTAGTTCTGTCAGAGCTGTTCTTGAAAAAAGAGCAGTTTCTGTCAGAGCTCTCTCAGCCCCACCTACCTCACAGGGTGTCTGTTGTGGGGAGGGGGAGGGAAAAGGAGTTTGTGAGCCGCTCTGAGACTCCTTTGGGTAGTGAAGGGTGGGGTATAAATCGAATCTCTTCTTCTTCTTCTTCTTCTTCTTCTT
>NW_015169904.1:83760-91762 GCF_001447785.1 Gekko japonicus | reverse complement strand
TCTTCTTCTTCTTCTTCTTCTTCTTCTTCTTCTTCTTCTTCTTCTTCTTCTTCTTCTTCTTCTTCTTCTTCTTCTTCTTCTTCTTCTTCTTCTTCTTCTTCTCCCTCCCCCACAAAAAGAAGTATATTAATGGCCATGAAAAATGGCCGGACGCTGGCATCCCGTTCAGAAGTCCTCTGCCCACGGCATCCCGAGGCCAGAAGTCTCGGCAGAAAGCCGTGCCAGGAAAAAAAAAAACCCTCCCCCTTTTCTGCTGCCCGGCTGGTATGGACTGCCTCTCCCCACCTCCAGTTTCCTCTGCCAGACCCCCATCGCCCAGTTCCTGTGAAGACAGAGCGAGGAATGCGAGGGAACCGCAAACACCCTTTCGTCTCTCCCGAAAAGAGATTACCTCACAACTCCCTCCAAGCCCGGGCTGATCTCCCTGTGCCGAGGCCGGGATGTTTTTCTTAGCCTCTCCTACACGTTTTCGCACCACTCAGCCTTCAGTCTCCAAACCCACCCAAGTGCGGGCAGAGACAGCTGCGGCTTTATTAGCTCGCGAATTAACGCTTGAAGGGCCCGAGTGTGGGGTTTTTTTTGTCCTCCTCTCCCCCTCCAACTCGGAGCATTAAGGCTTGATTTGAACGGTGAAGCTGGTGTGGTAAAACAGACACAACAACAACAAAAAAACCCCACGCATTCGTGGAGTGCACCTCATGCAGGTGATTTGTACGGGGAGGTAGGGTTGCCAACTCCAGGGTGTGGAATTCCTGGAGTTTCAGGGGGGAGAGAACCTTCAGCAGGGAATTATTTATTTGTTTGTTTGCATTTTTTGAATCGCCTAATCCCCACAAAATGTGGGGCTCTAGGCAAGGTACAGATTTAAAAACAATGAAACCATCAAACCATCATCAGAACATATAATTCATTAAAGCCAGTTTGGTGTAGTGGTTAAGTGTGCAGACTCTAATCTGGGAGAACTGGGTTTGATTCCCCACTCCTCCACTTGCAGCTGCTGGATGACCTTGGGCAAGCCATAGTTCTGGCACAGCTGTTCTTGGGGGAAAAGGCAGTTTCTATCAGAGCTCTCTCAGCCCCACCTACCTCACAGGGTGTCTGTGGGGAGGGGAAGGGAAAGGAGTCTGTAAGCTGCTCTGAGACTCCTTTGGGTAGTGAAGGGGGGGTATAAATCCAATCTCTTCTCTTCTGGTTAGGAGCATGGACTCTAATCTCGGAGAACCGGGTTTGATTCCCCACTCCTCCACATGCAGCTGCTGGTATGACCTCGGGTCAGTTACAAGTTCTCTCAGAGCTGCTCTCTCATGAGCAGTTTTCAAGAGCACTCTCTCAGCCCCACCTACCTCACATGGTGTCTGTTGTGGGAAGGGGAAGGGAAAGGAGATTGTAAACTGCTCTCCTTCGAGTAGCGAAAGGCAGCTTATAAATCCAATCTCCTCCTCCTCCTCCTCTTCTTCTGTTGTGAGCCACAACCCATGATGTAGTCACCTAGGTAAGTAGATATTACACGCTTGTAAACTGCTCTGAGACTCCTTAGAGTAGCGAAAGGTGGCTTATAAATCCAATATCCTCCTCCTCCTCATCTTCTTCTGTTGTGATCCACAACCCATGACGCAGTCAACCTAGGTAAGTAGATATTACACGCCGAGTACAGAGAGAAGTAAAAAACACAGAACAGAAATCCTTACATTGTGAGGCCAAAAGGCAAGCCAACCGTGCAAGAAGAAGCGATACGTTTCTCACATCTGAGCACAACTGAATTAAGAAGGCACTCCAGCGCAAACAGAAACATGCCTTTTTAGCCAAGGGCCAGCCTTCATCCATATTTATCCCATGATTCCTCCATGGAGCTCAAGGCAGAATATTAGTTTCTCTTATTTTACCCTCCCGCCAACCCCACAGGGTAGGCCAGCCTAAGAAAGAGTGGCTGGTCTAGGGCCATCCACCAAGCCTCAATGGCTGAGTTGGAATTTGAACTCCGGGCTCCCACAATCCAGGACTCTTAGCTGCTATGTAACACTGGCTCTCTCACAAGACTGCAAGTGAAAAACCTACTATAACCTGTTCACAAGGAACATTTCAACAGGCGACTGCACCTCCTCCTCTCACACTGGGGACTCAACAGGCGCCAGGAGAGGCCGGCCCAGTGGAGAACAAAGAACTGTCCTCATCAGGTGCTGCCTGCCGAGAGCTCTCTCGCTCCGCTGATTCAGCAGCAGCGGCCTCAAGTTAGGAGCGGGTCACTCCCTTGCTGATTTAATCTCGCATTCATCTGATCGGATCTTGTTTGCAAACTTTCCTGCATTGCAGGCGAAGGAGTGGGGGAGCAGAAGCTGCGAATGGACTCCTGCAAAGAGATCTCCTGACGTGTCGAATAAGGGGCCGCGGTGGCTCAGAGGTTAAGACGCTGAGCTGCAGACCGGAAGGTCAGTAGCTCGGCAGTTCGAGACACGAGTGCCCCGTGACGGAGTGAGCTCCTGTCTCTGGCCCCAGCTCCTGCTGACCTAGTAGTTCGAAAGCAAGAAATTGCAAGTAGATAAATAGGTACCCAGCTCCTGCCGACCTAGTAGTTCGAAAGCAAGAAATTGCAAGTAGATAAATAGGTACCCAGCTCCTGCCGACCTAGTAGTTCGAAAGCAAGAAATTGCAAGTAGATAAATAGGTACCGCTCCGGTGGGAAGGTAACAGCATTCCATGCACCTCGGCGTTTAGTCATGCCAGCCACATGACCACAGAAACATCTTCGGAAAGCACTGGCTCTTCGGCTTGGAAACAGAGATGAGCACCGCCCCCTGGAGTCGGATTCAACTGGCTTTCAAGCAAGGGGAACCTTTACCTTTACCGTACGTGTAGAAAACTAGATGCAGGGACCTAGTCTAACTTCCTCTCAAACATGCTAGTTTTCTGTGAGCAGGGGTGCTGTTTAGGGGAAGGGACGTGGCTCGGTGGAGGAGCCCCTGCTTGGCATGCAGAAGGTCCCAGGTCCGATCCCCGGCATCTCCAGTTAAAGGGCCTAGCAGCAGTACTCCCTCCAAGCTGTGAAGCCTTGTGAGCAAAATTTCTACATTGTGAGCTACTGGCATTAAAGTTGTGAGCGAACGATTTGGCTACTGCATAAATTACTTTGCTCTGGAGCCCTCCTTCCTGAGCTAAGACAAACCATGTGTGAGCCGGAGGCTAAAAAACTGTGAGCTGGCTCACACTAACTCAGCTTAGAGGGAACACTGCCTGGCAGTAGCAGCCGTGCACAACCTCCCTCTGAGACCCTGAAGAGCTGCAGCCGGTCTAAGCGGACAAAACCGACTCTGATGGACCACAACGGTCTGATTCAGTACAGAGCAGCTTCATGCGTGAGCATGGGTGGGTGTTTTTTAGGACTCCAGTGTTTTGGCAAGGGAATCCAGTTCTCTCACTTCCTTTTCGGCAAAAGGGCACGGGTTTCGATCCATCGCCCCCACTTGGGAGCGGTCCTCAGGATCAGATCTGGTGGCAGGCCTCTGTGGCCATATTTCTGCAAGGATTTCCTCCGCAGAGAAAGGCCAGGCCTTGTAAAGAGTCTCTCTCATCCCCCGGCGTCATCTCCTCCCTCTTTCTCTTCCCACGCACTGTGCCTTCTCTCAATGCCTGGCTCCGTCTCCGTCCATCTCTGAAAACCCAGGGAGGGTTGGCTCTGGCTCCCCTTCATGCTGCCCGCTGCCTCCTCCCCTCTCTTCTGCAGGAACTCCTTTCCCTCCACCCTCCCTGCAAGCAACTGAGTCACGGCCTCCTCCCTTTCAAAAAGAGGGGAAAAAAATCCCTCCTTGTAAAACTTTTCAGTTCTCTTTGGCCGACCGTCAGCCTTCGCTGGGCCCAGTCCACAAATGAGAAGGGAGCACTCACTGGAGAAGACCCTGATGCTGGGAAGGATTGAAGGTCAAAGAAGACGGGGACGGCAAAGGATGAGATGGTTAGACAGTGTCATAGATGCAACGAACATGAAGTTGAGCAAACTTCAGAGGACGGCGGAAGACAGGAAGGCCTGGCGTGATCTGGTCCATGGGGTCGCGAAGAGTCGGACTCGACTGTGCGACTGAACAACAACAACAACAAACATATGGAGCAGAGGTCCATGCGTGGCTCTTAGCCACAAGGTATAGATGGAACACTCTGTCTGGGGCAGTGATGCTCTGTACTCTTGGTGCTCGAGGGGCAACAGTGGGAGGGCTACTGGAGTTCTGGCCCTGCTGGCGGACCTCCTGATGGCACCTGGGTTTTGGCCACTCTGTGACACAGAGTGTTGGACTGGATGGACCATTGGCCTGATCCAACATGGTTTCTCTTATGTTCTTAAGAGCAGAGGTCCATGAGTGGCTATGAGCCACAAGGTAGAGATGGAACATTCTGTCTGGTGCAGTGATGCTCTGTATTGGGGGGGGGGCAACAGTGGGAGGGCTTCTGGAGTTCTGGACCTGCTGGTGGACCTCCTGAAGGCACCGGGGGTTTGACCACTGTGTGACACAGAGTGTTGGATGAGCCATTGGCTTCTCTTATGTTCTTAAGAGCAGAGGTCCGTGAGTGGCTGTTAGCTACAAAGTATAGATGGAACACACTGTCTAGGGCAAGTGATGCTCTGTATTCTTGGTGTTTGGGGGGCCACAGTGGGAGAGCTTCTGGAGTTCTGGCCCTGCAGGTGGACTTCCTGATGGCACTTGGATTTTGGTTACTGTGTGACACAGAGTGTTGGACTGGATGGGCCATTGGCCTGATCCAACATGGCTTCTCTTATGTTCTTAAGAGTAGAAGTCCATGGGTGGCTATTAGTCACAAGGTATAGGTGGAACACTCTGCCTGGGGCAGTGATGCTCTGTACTCTTGGTGCTTGAGGGGGGCCACAGTGGGAGGGCTCCTGGAGTTCTGGCCTCTCTGGTGGACCTCCTGATGGCACCTGGGTTTTGGCCACTGTGTGACACAGAGTGTTGGACTGGATGGGCCACTGGCCTGATCCAGCACAACTGCTTTTATGTTCTCTTATGTTCTTATGAGACAGGAACTGAGGCAGCCCTATAAGGGAATTCTGTGGGGTCACAGGGTTGCCAGCCTTCAGAATTACACAGAATCACAACTGATCTCTCTACTACAGAGATCAACCCACCTGAAGGAAATGGCTGCTTTGCAAGGTGGACTCTATGGGATTATCACCCGCTGAAGTCCCTCGCCAGGCTCCATCCCCAAATCTCCAGGAATTTCCTGACAAGGAGTTGGCAATCCTGGAGCCGCGTGACCGAACGAATACCTGGAACGTTATAGTAAAGACAGATGTATACAGAGCAAGCCGAAAAGAGTAAAGATGGTTTACACAAAGAGCAACACGGGGTACATAAATGTCCTGCTTTTCACTGGCCAGGTTTTATTTGGGGGGCAAGTGCAGAGATTTAATGTAGAGGAGGGGTGTGTGGTTTAGTGGCAGAGCATCTGGTTGGAAAGCAGAAGGTCTCAGGTTCAGTCCTTGGCATCTACGGTCAAAAGCCATCGTGGAAGTTGGTACTGAAAGACTTTCTGCCTGAGACCCTGTAGAGCTGCTACCCATCTGAGTAGACAATACTGATCTCCATAAGGCAGCTAGAGGTGTTCATGCAGGTGGGGTGGCTCAGTAGTAGAGCACCTGCTTGGCATGCAGAAGGTCCCATGGCAAAGGCAGAAGAAGAAGAAGAGGAGGAGGAAGAAGAAGAGGAGGAGGAGGAGATAAGATTTATACCCCGCCCTTCACTCGGAATCTCAGAGCAGCTTACAAACTCCTTTCCCTTCTCCTCCCCACAACAGACACTTTGTGAGGTAGGTGGGGCTGAAAAAGCTCTTTCCAGAACTGTCTTTGAGAGAACAGCTCTGACAGAACTATGGCTTGCCCAAGGTCATCCAGCAGCTGCGAGTGGACGAGTAAGGAGGAATCAAACCCGGTTCTCCCAGATTAGAGTCCGCACACTTAACCACTACACCGAACCAATGCTCCCTCTAAGTTGTGAAGTCTTGTGAGCAAAAATCCTACTTTGTGAGCTCCTGGCATTAAAGTTGTGAGTGAGCGATTTGGCTCCTGCATGAATTCGTTTGCTCTGGAGCCCTCCTTCCTGAGCCGAGACAGAAATGTGTGAGCTGGAGGCCCAAAAAAACCTGTGAGCTAGCTCACACTAACTCAGCTTAGAGGGAACACTGCACCAAACTGACCGTGGCTTGACATGGCCTGCCTCTGCGTAGCAACCCTGGACTTCCTTGGTGGTCTCCCATCCGTGTACGAACCAGGGCTGCTCCTGCTTGGCTTCTGAGATCTGATTCGACTGGGCCAGCCCGGGCCATTCGGGGCAGGACAAAAATCACAGCAGTGCCACCCCCAAGTGCCCAGGTTTCTTCGGAGTTCATTCAAGGAAGCAGCCGAGCGCCGGGATTTGGGCAGAGACAACGGAGCCGCAGGGATGCGCCCGGACAAGATCAAAATGAGGCTTTTCTGGTTCCCAACGTTCGCCCTCCCCTTTGGTTCCTTTCTGAACCTGCCAGGCATTCTCTTCTGGGCGCATCGGAGGAGGAGGAGGCAGCTCCTTGTGATTAGAAGCCACCCCTCCTGACACTGAGGGCGAACAACCGTGTTTGGAAGAGAGAACTGTTTCTCCCTTCGCCGGTTTAGACGTTGCTCGTAAAAGCAGCCGGAAAAGAAAGTATTCCGCCCACACCGGGGGACGTAGCCCCAGCTGCTTGCATGGAGTCGCTCCCTGGCTGGGAATGACCTTGGCAAGGAATTAACTGGATGCCGGCCGAGCTGATGGGTAGAGGGGAGAAACGGCAGAGGAGGTCAAAAGGCATTTTGCATTCACAGCCTGGTGGAGGCGGCACTTCTAAAACAAGAAAATTAAAATTCCGCACCCAGAAAAGACGAAGACTGTGACCCGAATAATTATGCAAAGTGAGCTGATTTGCATAGTTTCGCTATTCCAACACTGCTGACCGAGCCTATTGAAGGCACCGCAGGGCAGCTTGGTCCACTGGAAATCGTATTTCTCAGTCCTCTGAGGTTGGAGCTTTCGTTGTGGCCGTGAGGGCTAGAGACCTGTTTTAATAAAAGCGGAAATCCCTAGGAAGCTGAATTCTGCACCCATCCCGCGCACTTCTTCTCTGCTCATGTGGAAGTGTGGCATACATGGAACCAGAATGATCTCCCCTTCCCCCAAGTTAGCAAAGTTGTAACAAAAGACTGTCTTACTATTTGAGCCAATTTGGTGTAGTGGTTAGGAGCATGGACTCCAATCTGGGAGAACAAGGTTTGATTCCCCACTTCTCCACATGGAGCTGCTGGTGTGATCCCCCCCCCCCAAAAAAGTTAGCAAATTACTATTTGAGTCCGTTTGATGTAGTGGTTTAGAGGTTTGATTCCTCACTCCTCCACGTGCAGCTGCTGGTGTGACCTTGGGTCAGTCACAAGTTCTTTCAGAGCTGTTCTCTTACAAGCAGTCCTCGAAAGAGCTCTCTCAGCCCCACCTACCTCACAGGGTGTCTGTTGTGGAGAGGGGGAGGGAAAGGAGATTGTGAGCCTCTCTGAGGCTCTTTTGGGACTCAAAATTTACTAGGTATGGGGACCCACTTGGAAAGAACAGAGGCTTCTCAAATCATTAAACCTGGGACCCGTGTTCATAGGCTTTGCAGGAACCCTGTCCTAGTGCCATACAGATCCAGTTTCCTGATGCCAGCCACCAAATTTAATTATTTCAGACAGGGTTAATCCCCCACACTCTCTATTTCTCTACACATATCCCCTCCCCACCAAGGCTCCCTCTAAGCTGTGGAGACTTGTGAGCAAAAATTCTACTTTGTGAGCTCCTGACATTAAAGTTGTGAGCGAGCAGTTTGGCTACTGCATAGATTAGTTTGCTCTGGAGCCCTCCCTTCCTGAGCTGAGATAGAAATGTGTGAACCGGAGGCTAAAAAACTGTGAGCTAGCTCACACTAACTCAGTTTAGAGGGAACACTGCTCCCCACTCTC
>NW_015169904.1:83430-83643 GCF_001447785.1 Gekko japonicus | reverse complement strand
GGGCACCCCCTCTAAAGGAAGAGAGTGATAAAATCGTCCCGGTTTCTGGGGGCAGGGGGCTAATCCTCTGCCCTTCCTGTTCTCCCACCTACACGCCCTGTGACTGGACAAGAACCCTGCGATAAAATCCTACCGTCTCCAGTGCCTCGGATTCTTAGCAACAGAGCTTCCTTGCCAAGGATTAGATATGCCCTCGCCTGAGATTATTTTATT
>NW_015169904.1:83216-83386 GCF_001447785.1 Gekko japonicus | reverse complement strand
CTCTGGTACCTCTTAGGGTGCCCAGTGGACCTTCCCGCCTCAGCCTGGTCTCCATCCGGCTTCCTGTGTTTACTCCACACGGTGTTCCGATTCCTGCCCAGCTCCAAATTCACCCGATACCCTCGAGCAGGGGTCATTTTGTAGAAAAAGAGGTGCAGGAGCTCATTAGC
>NW_015169904.1:70812-81592 GCF_001447785.1 Gekko japonicus | reverse complement strand
TCTCCCTGGCTCCGCCCCTGGGGTGTGTCCATATTTTCCCATTCTTTTTCCCTAGTGCTTCTGGAAAATGTAGGCAGGCAAATGAGGAAGTTCCAATCAACCCGGTGAGGGTTATCCCTGCAGGCCCCCGTCCGGAACTACAGGCCACTTACCCTTATGGGGAACCATTTTAAACACCAGGTACAGACGGCCTCCATCTTACACACCCAGGTAAATTCCATTTCGTCATAGGCTGCATCAGTGCTTAGTTCTTGTGGCCCTTCCTTGCACATCCAGAGAAATGCTGATCGCCACTTTGGGGTCAGGAAGCAATTTTTTCTCCAGCCCAGTTTGGCCGGGGATCCTGGAGGTTTTTTGTCATCTTCAGGGTCACTGGGGGTGTGTGGGGGGGTATTTCTGAATGTCCTGCATTGTGCAGGGGGTTGGACTAGAGGACCCTGGAGATCCCTTCCAACCCTATCATTCCATGAAGGTCAGTATTGTCTACTCAGACTGGAAGCAGCTCTCCAGCATCTCAGGCGGAAGTCTTTCACGTCACTTGCTACCTACCCCTTTCAGCTGGACATGCCGGGGATTGAACCTGGGACCTTCCGCCTGCCAAGCAGAGGCTGTTCCACTGAGCCACAACCCCTCCCCTGATGCACTAGTCTATCCACTGCTGGAAACAGGGTGCTATGTTGGATGGACCCTTGCTGTCTGTATGCTACACAAGAGGAGGGGAAGCCAGAGGACCTGGGAGGAAACAGGCTGAAAAAGCCAAGGCCTCCTTGTCTCCAGCTGCGCTTGGGTATGTCAAGTTGGGCAGACCGTCGCTATTCACGGGGGATCTGTTCCCGGGATCATGAAAAAAAGATGAAGCCTGTGAGTACTGGGAGGTCTTGCTGACCCCCCCAGTACCAAAACATCCCAATTCCCTGCAAAATACGAGTATTCATTTACAAAATTTATCCCCCGGCTTCTGCCTAAACAGGGCCACCAAGGCCGCTAACAATTAAAAGCAGAATGTTATAAAACACATAATAAACATGCTGCCCTTTTCAGAAGCAGACCCTCGGTCCCCCAGAGTCCGTCTCGTCTATCCAGACAGGCAGCGGTTCTCCAGGGTCTCGGGCAGAGGTCTTTCACACCACCTCCTGCCAGGTTCTTTAAGAGCCAGTTTGGTGTAGTGGTTAACAATGCTCCTTCTAAGCTGTGGAGTCTTGTGAGCAGAAATTCTACTTTGTGAGCCGCTGGCATTAAAGTTGTGAGCCAGCGATCTGGCTACTTCATAAATCAGTTTGTTCTGGAGCCATCCCTTCCTGAGCCAAGACAGAAATGTGAGCCGGAGGCTAAAAACCTGTGAGCTATCTCACACTAACTCAGCTTAGAGGGAACACCGCTCTGGAGCCATCTTTCCTGAGCTAAAACAAAAATGTGTGAGCTGGAGGCTAAATAAATGGTGAGCTGGCTCACACTAACTCAGCTTAGAGGGAACACTGGCGGTTAAGTGCGCAGACTCTAAATCTGGGAGAACGGGGTTTGATTCCCCACTCCTCCACTTGCACCTGGCTGGATGACCTTGGGCAAGCCGTAGTTCTGATAAGAGCTGTCCTTGAAAAAGAGCAGTTTCTGTCAGAGCTCTCTCAGCCCCACCGACCTCCCAGGGTGTCTGTTGCGGGGAGGAGAAGGGAAATGAGTTGTCTCCCTAAGCCTATGCATGAACAAGCCCTCGAAAGAGAGAGCTGGTGTAATTTATCCAGTCCAGACAAGTCCAGACAAGTCCAGAGACAAATGCAGAGCTTCGCTCCAAGACAATGGACTATGCGGATCCTAGCCCGCTCCAATCAGGGGGCTAGGTTTCCGGCCGAGAGCCTATGGGACTCTCGGCCACTGTAAATAACCTATAGGGAAGTAGGGGTGTGTTTTGGGTGGCGGTTTCTCGGGGGATATAAGCCAGCCTGCGAGCCGGCCAAAGTCGTCTTGTTCCTGATCGAATAAAGTATGCTTTGCTGAAATCACTCTCCGTCTGCGTACTTTTCAGCCGGCCAGCTATTTTCCTCCACCGTGACCCTGTGGCTGTCACCAGCTTTGCCTCAGTCCTCCGATGGAAAAGGCGTAACACAACCTAGACGCCTCGGTTTATTCACGATGACAAGTCCTTCTCTGCTTGTTGACGCAGAAGAATCCGGGGGAAGGGTGAAGAAATGCTCCTGGGCTTTCCAAGACAGGTCACACGGCCCAAAGGTCTGCGAGCGATTTGGAGGAACCGTCGCTCAGAGTCTACTGGGGTCTTTGGTGCCAGCTGAAAAGGTAGGCCAGCGCTGTCAGTCCCTGTTAGTTTCTACCGCAGACCAACATGTAGGGTTGCCATCTCCCTGAGGGGGGTGGAGTTCCCCCTGCCTTCCACTGCTGCCCCAATCTGCCCCGTCCATGCCCGACATGCCTGAGGCAACATCATCGCACAGGGGGGTTCTATAGAGTTCCCCCCCCCAAAATGCTAGAGCATCCCCCACGTGATGTGCCCTACGTGATGATATCAATTCTGGGGGACATCATTGTGGCATGAGTGCAAAGCACGCATTCCAGAAGACTCCAGGAAGAAAACTGGAGCCCCTCGCTCAACACGGTAAAGACCTGGCAACCCCCTACCGGCATGCCTGTCTTTCGAAACTATCTTAAAGTACGGCGTTTCTCTTTTGGCAGATGCAAAATGGATGCCAGAAAACAAAATTCCACACTGGTGTTTAGTGCCACGAGTGAAGCAAAATGCTTCTAAGTGTTGAAACCACCTCCATGTACACTTGAGAATGTTACTTGCCAGAATATGTACATCCTTTCACAATATACTCTAGAGCACCTTCTAAAACCACAATAATCTCAACATATAATCCATTAAGAAGAAGAAGAGAAGAGACTGGATTTATACCCTGCCCTTCACTACCCAAAGGTGTCTCAGAGCGGCTTACAAACTCCTTCACACACTTAACCACTACACCAAAACTGGTATATGGTGGCCAACAAGATTTCCAGGGTATTACGTTTTGAGAGTCACAGCTCTATCTGACAAAGGCAACTTTGACTCTTGAAAGCTTATACTTCGGAAATTTTGGGACTCTAACGTGCTACTGGACTCGAGTCCAGCTCTTCTACCGCAGACCAACATGTAGGGTTGCCATCTCCCTGAGGGGGGTGGAGTTCCCCCTGCCTTCCACTGCTGCCCCAATCTGCCCCGTCCATGCCCGACATGCCTGAGGCAACATCATCGCACAGGGGGGTTCTATAGAGTTCCCCCCCCCAAAATGCTAGAGCATCCCCCACGTGATGTGCCCTACGTGATGATATCAATTCTGGGGGACATCATTGTGGCATGAGTGCAAAGCACGCATTCCAGAAGACTCCAGGAAGAAAACTGGAGCCCCTCGCTCAACACGGTAAAGACCTGGCAACCCCCTACCGGCATGCCTGTCTTTCGAAACTATCTTAAAGTACGGCGTTTCTCTTTTGGCAGATGCAAAATGGATGCCAGAAAACAAAATTCCACACTGGTGTTTAGTGCCACGAGTGAAGCAAAATGCTTCTAAGTGTTGAAACCACCTCCATGTACACTTGAGAATGTTACTTGCCAGAATATGTACATCCTTTCACAATATACTCTAGAGCACCTTCTAAAACCACAATAATCTCAACATATAATCCATTAAGAAGAAGAAGAGAAGAGACTGGATTTATACCCTGCCCTTCACTACCCAAAGGTGTCTCAGAGCGGCTTACAAACTCCTTTCCCTTCCCCTCCCCACAACAGACACCCTGTGAGGCAGGTGGGGCTGAGAGAGCTCTTGACAGAAACTACTCTTTTTCAAGAACAGATCTTATCAGAACTATGGCTTGCCCAAGGTCATCCAGCCAGGTGCAAGTGGAGGAGTGGGGAATCAAACCTGGTTCTCCCAGATTAGAGTCCACGCACTTAACCACTACCCCAAACTGTCTCTCTTAAAAAAAATAATAACAAAAATAAACAGAAACAGCAAAGCAACAAAAACTGAATGTCCTCATCCATCCACTCACCTGATCTCGGATGCCACCCACTGGACTGCAGACGGTGGAATTAAGTTGATTCCTATGGTAGAAGGCAACCAATGATATACCCTGGTCCCAAACGAGTTAGGATCGAAGCAAACATTTTGAACTGGACTCAGAAACCAACTAAAAGCCACTGAAGATATTGTAGAACTGGTCAAGACGCCCACTCTGGGGGAGGGGGGGGAGGAGGAAGATATTGGATTTATACCCCGCCCTTCGCTACCTGAAGGAGTCTCCGAGCGACTTACAATCTCCTTTCCCTTCCTCTCCCCACAACAAACATTCTGTGAGGTAGGTGGGGCTCAGAGAGCCCTTTCGAGGACTGCTCCTAAGAGAACAGCTCTGAGAGAACTTGTGACTGACCCAAGGTCACACCAGCAGCTACATATGGAGGAGTGGGGAATCAAACCCGGTTCTCCCAGATTAGAGTCTGCACACTTAACCACTACACCAAACTGGCAGCATCTGAATACCCTCCAGAGGCAGCCCCAGGTAAAGCATATGACAGTAGTCTAATCTCGAGGTCATGAAGGCATGACCGCCCCCATCTGGACACCTAGGAGCACAGCCAGCGCCCAGAGTACGTTCGAGTTACAAACCTGGAACTTAAGGGGGAATGGAACTTTTTCTATCACCTCTTTTGTGGGGATCAGGTGAAATTCCAACCAGCGACAACTTTGCATTGTCTGGATTAAGGGTCACTTTGTTAGCCCGTCTCCATTCCACATGAAAACCCAAAGACCCATTCAGGATCTGCCTCCCCACGATTAGACAGAGACGAAAGACAGAGGCAAACATCAGTTGCAGCTACAGCTGAAATTGCCAGATGAGTCCCCCCCAGAATTTTTGTCCAGGTAAGCAGAAGTCTCTCAGAACTGCCTTCTACAATCCATCCAGGGTGGATCTGAACCACTGCAACACCACGCCTCCCAATCGAGTTAGGTGCTCTAGAAAGATACCATGGTCAGGAGCAGGGCTCTTTTCGTAGAAAAAGCCCAGCAGGAACTCATTAGCATAATAGGCCACACCCAACAGCAGGAACTCATTAGCATATTAGGCCACACCCCTGACAGCACAGCTCATTAGCACATTAGGCCGCACCCCCATGTTACCAGAAGTGTGGTTATCCAGCCACACCCACCTTTTGTTTCTTATTCTGTTGACCTTGTTTGTTGTCAAAACCCAGGGCCTTTTTTTGTAGCAGGAACTCCTTTGCATGTTAGGCCACACACCCCTAATGTAGCCAATCCGAATGAGTTCCTGCTGTTGGGTGTGGCCTATTATGCTAATGAGTTCCTGCTGGGCGTGGCGAACTTGGGAGCCAGCCGGAACTCCGTTCCTGTGCATTCCTGCCCCAAAATAGCCCTGGTCAGCAGTACTAAAACCCCCCACAGAGAAGTCCAGAGGAGCCAACTGGAATTCATTCCCTGATCTGTGTTCACTATAGACTACAGGCCTGGATGGCCAAAGGAGTTTCAATCCCAAGCCCAGGTCAAAAGCCAGACTGAGCAGGGCTACATACAATGCACCCACTAAGCTGTGGAGTCTTGTGAGCAGAAATTCTACTTTGTGAGCCACTGGCATTAAAGTTGTGAGCGAGCGATTTGGCTGCTGCATCAGTTAGTTAGCTCTGGAGCCATTCTTCCCGAGCTAAGCCAAAAACGTGTGAGCCGGAGGCTAGAAAACTGTGAGCTAGCCCACACTAACTCAGCTTAGAGGGAACACTGGGGAGCAATGCTCCCTCTAAGCTGTGGAGTCTTGTGAGTGAAAATTCTACTTTGTGAGCTACTGGCATTAAAGTTGTGAATGAGCGATTTGGGTACTGGATCAGTTAGTTTGCTCTGGAGCCATCCTTCCCGAGGTAAGACAAAAATGTGTGAGCCAGAGGCTAAAAAGCTATGAGCTAGCTCACACCAACTCAGCTTAGAGGGAACACTGGCTGTACATCAGGGGTCTTCAACACTCCAACACAGGGGGCACCCACTGACACCTTTCTTGGCGCTGTTCCCTCTAAGCTGAGTTAGTGTGAGCTAGCTCACAGTTTTTTAGCCTCCAGCTCACAGGTTTTTGTCTTCGCTCAGGAAGGACAGCTCCGGAGCTAATTTATGCAGCGGCCAAATCACTCGCTCACAACTTTGATGCCAGTGGCCCATGAAGTAGAATCTTTGCTCGCAAGACTCCACAGCTTAGAGGAAACATTTACTAAGTATTGTTAGAAAGTGGATGGGGCCACATGGGGATTTTGCCCAGCAGGGCTTCTGATTGTCCACTGGTGAGCTGATTGGCTACATGGATTTTTTTTTAAGTTATTTTTTTTTGCTACAGCTGCTGCCACAGCACAAAGATCTTACCTTCATTTGTGCAATGAAGTGGTGTGCCCTTTTTAAAACAATACGTTTATTGTTATTTTTTAAAAATCCTCGGAGGGATTTTTTTTAATTTTGCAAATACCAAAAAAACTACAAAGAAATATTAGGGAAGGGACTACAACTAAGGATAAAGGAAAGCAAACCACACTAAACTAAAACCTCAAGAGGAGGAGATCTTTTCACTGTTAGTAAAATGTTAGTACACTTAGTTTAAATATCACAATATACTAGTAGAGTTCTTGCTTATAACAATTCGCTATTTATATGTTATTTTGCTAGTTGTTATCAGAGAAGTCTCTGCTCTTCTTCTTATTCTTCGCTTCAAAAGGCCATTTTCCAAGTCCTTCTGCCTTCGGCTTTCTGTCTCTAAAATCGTATACCACTCTGGCAGGTCCAGCACCCTTTTCTGCCGCAGAATCCTCTTCCGTTCCCAAGGTAGCAGAGTCACTAGACTTCGTTTCTTCCTCTTTGGACTCTTCGTCTGTTCCCAGCTGACGTCTCAAAAATTCTTTAGCTTTAAAAGTGGAGTCTATCTTCTCTCTTCTATCGTTGATCTTAAAGATGACACTCTCCAAAACCGCCCACCTGTACGATATCCCATTAGTTTGAAGAAAAGAAATTAAGTCCTTATAATTTTTCCCCTTTTGTATAATTTCAAATGGAATGTCCTTTAAGGTTTTGATAGTTACATTTCCCATTTTCAGTGGGGTTGCTGAAGTTGCTTTTAAAATGGCATATCTGGTTTGTCTTCTTAAAAACCTAACCACTATTTCTCCAGGTAGGTTAATTGGAGTATGCCCTATAGACTGACTCCATTTCGTTTACCAGTTCATCCGCTGTTAAATCTACTACTGGAGCGATGATCTCACCAAGCACCCTCTTCAAGTCTTGCCGATCCGTTTCAGGAACCCCCTGAAACCTGAGAATCATATTAGCTTTTTCCATCTGTAGCTGCAAGACTTGATTATCTTGGCAATTCTGCTTCGTTTCCACCTCTCCCAACCTTTTCTTCAACTTCTTGCTTCTGGTGTCTATCTCTTTAATTTTTTTGTTTGCCTGCTCCACGTTTTTCTCTGTTTCATTCAGCTGAAGCTGCTGCTGCAAAGTTTCTATTCATCACGGTCAATTGCTGGTTAATACCATCGAGTTGCTGCATCACTCGCTTGAGCATATCCACCAGGAGTATGAGGACATCTGCTCCCTCTTCCGGTCTTGGACTGACTGCCTGGCTTCGTTTTAAACTTTCTCTGCTGGGCCGCCATCTTTCCCGTTTTGTTTACAGTTTCCACCGCTTCCACACAACTCGGAAAACTCGCCAAACAACTTCGCGATTCAGATAAGTCTCTCAAAACACTTTTGGTTTACTTCCTCCCCTCTCCCCCTTCATGTTCATTAGCCGCTCATTCGCACAAGAGGCGTCCCTCTTTGCAATCATTGTTTTCAACCGCGGGGGGGGATCGCTTTTCAAACTACTCCATTTTATTCAGAACTCACGTTCATTGTCAGTCAGTTTCTCTGACCACGCTCAGTTTTATGCCATTCTGCTCGATCTCCGGCGCTTGTCCCAGTCAGTCCAGCTTATGCCCGAAGGCCACTCAGTGACTGGACCATCAGGGCAGAGGGGAGCCTCAATTCTCTGGCATTACGCCATCGAAAAGGCTACCCCTCAAAAGCCCCCTGGCCTGGAGCCTATCACAAAGGCTCCTCGGGGGTGTCACTTGAGGTGGCACCCCTCCAGGTCGGGGGTGTCACTTGAGGTGGCACCCTTCCAGACCGCTGGTGTGCGATTCGCCCTTCCCCGTTGTGGGGAGAGCGTCTGCCATCGCTGTTCCATAGACCAGAAGTCCAACAATACATTTATTTTAAATGGCATCCTGTTAAACAGTTTCTTCCTGAAATGTTGAAGTCTTACTGCTAGAGTTATGCATGACCTTCCTTCCTTGTCATTTTGTGGCTGGCTTTTGCCTCTTATGGCAGACATTTTGTCACTGGCTCTGTGTCAGCCATTTTGTGGTTACGCTCCCACCCTATGTCAGAATTTGAGAGGTGCCCTCGGGCTCAACAAGGTTGCACCCTGCCATAAACAACCAATTTCAACCCTCCCTGGAGTGAAGGCGATAAAATCCTCTTGGAGATTCTCAAAAGGTAGAGCTATGATACTAGGCAGTACCTGTCCAAAACAGCACGATTAGGTGAGGGCACGTTCAGGAGCGGTTATGCCATAGCCCCCTTTTAAAACTAACAAACCTGCGCCCTCCCTCAAGGAACCATTCATTATTTCTGTCTTCCACATAACCAGCCACTCTCTGGAAGTTTTAATAAGCCAGGACTGGCAAGGTTCCAGAACACATGTCACGGGTTCTCACATCTCCCAGCTCCATCGCAGTGTGCCAGGTGTATCCTCTGCCAACCACCATACCTTGCTGCCAATCATACCTTTCCAAAACAAGTACGCACAGCTAAACATTTATTTCTTTTCCGTCTTTCGTTTTTGAAAGGGGGAAAAAACCCCAAAGCACTGCGACGTCCACTGCAGAATCAAGTTTTGGAATGCTCGCCTAATACAAGGAAGGGAAGATACTGCATAACAGCTCAATAGGAGAGACCGTCACCAATGCTCCCTCTAAGCTGTGGAGTCTTCTGAGCAAAAATTCTACTTTATGAGCTACTGGCACTAAATTTGTGAGCAAGCAATTTGGCTACTGCATACATTAGTTTGCTCTGGAGCCCTCCTTCCTGAGCTAAGACAAAAATGTGTGAGCCGGAGGCTAAAAAAACTGTGAGCTAGCTCACACTAACTCAGCTTAGAGGGAACACTGACCATCACATGTGAAATAGCCCAGTTTCAAGGTTCTTGACCACTATAAATCAACTTCAGGGAGAACACGGGCACACAACCACCACAACACAAGTAATGTCTCTTCTAGGATAGTACCTCTTGCAAGGCATCTGTGCATTATCTAAGAAACAATATTTATTTATTCAGAATTGCTCTTATAATCCTAGGCTGGTTTATATAAATTTCATTGAGTGGCTGATTCAAATGCGCACAGGTAACTTTGTACTGGGTAACAGCCCAACCAGTAAGTTAATCTGCCTTTGTGTAATCTGAGCTCTTCTCATGCGTTTAAATTATTTCTCAAATTACAGGAGTGTTCCCCCCCCCCCCAAAAAAATAACTAAATATGGCTCCACTAATGAAGGGTGGGAAAGGAACAATGGAAACACCCCACCCGGCTGGATGAATCACCGCAAAGCCTGAAAGTTTTCAGAAGGAGAACATGGAGGTATACCAGCAAATGGTACAAATTAAGTTAAACCTGGGTGGGTCGTGCTTCCATTTTGACAACGCAGGCAATTACGCAACAAAACGACAAGTACTCTTAAGACAAACTGGGTCACGAGACAGCAGCAAACCTGAGAAACTGAAGAACCGGCGGGGGCCCACAAAGCAGGGACCACAGTCATTATTTCTGTATCGTTGGGTTTTGGACAGCTAAAACATGGATTTATTTACATACTTATTTCATTTATACCCCGCTTTTCTCCACAATGAGAGCCAGCGTGGTGTAGTGGCTAAGAGCGGCGGATTTTAATCTGGAGAACTGGGTTTTGATTCCCCACCTTCTCCACATCAAGCCTGCTGGGTGACCCTGGGCCAGTCCCAGTCCTCTCAGGACTCTCTCAGCCCCACCTGCCTCACAAGGTGCCTGTTGTGGGGAGGGGAAGGGAAGGCAATGGTCAGCCGCTTTGAGACACATGAGGCCTGCTGGGTGACCTTGGGCCAGTCCCAGTCCTCTCAGAACTCTCTCAGCCCCACCTGCCTCACAAGGTGCCTGTTGTAGGGAGAGGAAGGGAAGGCGATTATAAGCTGGTTTGAGGCACTTGAGATCTGTTGGGTGACCTTGGGCCAGTCACATTCCTCTTAGGACTCTCTCCTCTTCCTCCTCCTTCTGATCCAAAGTGATCTACACCATTCTCCTCCGTTTTATCCTCCATTTCGGGAGGGGTGTTGAAAGACCTGAGTCAGATTGAGGTGACGAGAGACGACGTCCTACAACTGATAGACAACTTAAAAACTGATAAATCACCAGGCCCGGATGGTATACATCCGAGAGTTCTGAAAGAACTCAAATGTGGATCTCCTGACAAAAATATGTAATCTCTCCTTAAAATCAGCCTCCATTCCTGAGGACTGGAAGGTAGCTAATGTCACTCCCATCTTTAAAAAGGGTTCCAGAGGAGATCCGGGAAATTACAGGCCAGTCAGTCTGACGTCGATACCGGGTAAATTGGTGGAAACCATTATTAAGGAAAGAATTAGTAGGCACATAAATGAACAAAACCTATTG
>NW_015169904.1:62328-70201 GCF_001447785.1 Gekko japonicus | reverse complement strand
CAAGAGAGAGATCTTGGAGTTGTAGTAGATAACTCAATGAAAATGTCTAGACAGTGTGCAACTGCAATAAAAAAGGCCAATGCTATGCTGGGGATTATTAGGAAGGGAACTGAAAACAAATCAGCCAGTATCATAATGCTCCTGTATAAATCAATGGTGCAACCTCATTTGGAGTACTGTGTACAGTTCTGGTCACCACACCTCAAAAAGGATATTATAGCATTGGGAAAAGTGCAGAAAAGGGCAACTCGAATGATAAAAGGGTTGGAACACTTTCCCTATGAAGAAAGGTTAAAATGCTAGGGGCTCTTTAGCTTAGAGAAACGACGGCTGAGGGGTGACATGAACGAGGTTTATAAGATTATGCATGGGATAGAGCAGGTTGAGAAAGAAGTACTTTTCTCCCTTTCTCACAATAAAAGAACTCGTGGGCACTCAATGAAATTGCTGAGCAGTCGGGTTAGAACAGATGAAAGGAAGTCCTTCTTCACCCAAAGAGTGATTAACACATGGAATTCACTGCCACAGGAAGTGGTGGCGGCTACAAGCATGGACAGCTTCAAGAGGGAATTGGATAAACATACGGAGTAGAGGTGCATCAGTGGCTATTAGCCACAAGGTATAGATAGGGACTCTCAGTCTGGGGCAAGGGATGCTCTGTATTCTTGGTGCTTGGGGGGGCAACAATGGGAGGGCTTCTAGTATCCTGGCCCCACTGCTGGGCCTCCTGATGGCACCTGGGTTTTGGCTACTGTGTGACAGAGTGTTGGACTAGATGAGCCATTGGCCTGATCCAACATTGGCTTCTCTTATGTTCTCAACAACACAGTGAGGTAGGTTAGGCGGAGAGTGTGTGACTGGCCCAAGGTCACCCAATAGGTTCCCACGGCAAAGCGGTTATCTGAATTCGGGTATCCCAGATCCTAGACCAGCACTTCCGGTACACCATTCTGGCTCTCATTCCAAAGTGCGTGAGTCAACAAAGCCACCTCAGAGTGAGGAAAAACCCAAGTATATGAGATGTCAATTACCCTGGAAAGATCCCCAAAGGAAGTAAAAGATCAGCACAAGCCAGGGAGAAATATAAATTCCTCACCAGGCAAGTTAACATTGGCTGAGCCAGCGCAGGTATGCTTTTCCTTTAAGCAATCAACATGTGTTCTGAACAGAAGTCATTTCGGGGGGGATCGCGGGGGATCGCAGTTACCCCGGGTGAGGTGCAGGGGGCGGGGCACATGATGAAGCCCCACCCCCTGCTTCCAGCCGCCCCGCTTCCAGCCCTCATTCAGCCAGGAGGAGGCAGGAGAAGAGGGAGGGTAAGTTGCTTCCTCCCCGCCTCTCCCCACCCCTGCCTGCCTGGGGCCAGGGAGGGCCTTGGTGGGGCTTCCTCGCACGTCTGCCGGCCTTGCAGGTCCACCACCGGGCCCCTGATGTCAGGGGGTGTGGCATATGCTAATGAGTTATGCTAATGAATTCCCCTAGCTCTTTTTCTATGAAATGACCCCTGGTTCCGAACGTCAAACAGCCACCGTGGTGTAGCGGTTAGGACGCTCGATTAGGACTGGGGAGACCCAGATTCAAATCCACACTGAGCCGTTAAGGCCACTGGGTGATCTCAGTCCCACCGCTCTCACCTAGCCTACCTCTCAGCACTGTTGTGAGAACAAAAATGGAAGAGGGGGGAATAGGGATGCCAGGCCTCCCCGGTGGGGACGGGTGTCCCCTGCTGCCCGGCTCTCCGCTGCCGATCAGCTGGCCGGTGGGAGGACTGACCCCCCCCCCAAGGGAGAAAACCCAACATTTCAGCAACATGCCTACGTGACTCCAACGTGACCTGGAAGTGACATGAGAATGTAAGGGCGACGCTCTGGTGGTTGGGCAAAAACTCTATAGTAGAAGCTAATTCTACCATAGAGCTTTTGCCCCCAAAAAACAGAGTGTCACCCTGACATCCCTGATGTGCTTACGTCACTTCTGGGTCACACTGAAAGTCACAAGGGCATGTCACTGAAGCTTAGAATGAAACTCCCCTGCTCCCGGTAAGCCCTCCACCGGCAGCCTGGAGGGATCTGGCAACCCTACGGGAGAACAGTATATGCCTGTTATGCAGGGGTCATTTCGTAGAAAAAGAGGTGCAGGAGCTCATTAGCGTAACTCATTAGCATAACTCATTTGCATATGCCACACCCCCTGACATCACCGGAAGTGTGTCAGAAGAAGGCAACACCCACCGCTCAGGCTCCACTGGACTCTTTTGGATTGCTAGCTATTGGGGGGGGGGCAATGTGCAGATCTGTCCTCGCAGAGGAGGGAGAGCTTGTACCTGAATAAAACTTGGTCTTAAAGATGCCACTAGACTGTTTTGGACCGGGGGGGGGGGGGCTCTGCAACTTACCTGGCTGCTTCTTGCTCTGACTGAGGGCTGCTGGGAGCAGGGGGTGGGGCTTGTTGCATGTGCCCGCCCCCTGGGCTCTTTACTGCCGGAGCTCCGCTCCTGTGCGCTCCTGCAGGAAATGACCCCTGCTGTTATGTATTGGGACCAGAACATTCCAGGACTGTTTCTACCAGAGACTGGCTGAGCTTGAAGCTCTAGAACAATAGCCCACCAGGACTCTGGAGGTGACCAATGAAGACGTTATGGGTCTGACAATAGCCTATCGTTAGTACTTGTTTGGGGAGTGGGTGGAGTTTGCATGCTATTTAAACAGGGCCGTTGCCCAGGGTCTTCGCATTGTTCTGGCTGAATCACTAATAAAGCAGAGCTGATCACTAAGCTTGGGGTCGGACCATCCCAGTATTCAACAGTGCCATTTTAAGTTTCATGGAGGAAAGGTGGGATAAAACACATTGCATGTAGCAGGGTTCCCTCTAAGCTGAGTTAGTGTGAGCCAGCTCACAGCTTCTTAGCCTCCGGCTCACACATTTTTGTCTTAGCTCAGGAAGGAAGGCTCCAGAGCCAACTAATTTATGCAGTAGCCAAATCGCTCGCTCACAACTTTAATGCCAGGAGCTCACAAAGTGGATTTTTTGCTCACAGGACTCCACAGCTTAGAGGGAACATTGCATGTAGGTACGACAAAATTCCTCGCTTTGGGAACACAGGGATGCCAGCCTCCAGGAAGGACCTGGAGACCCCCTGGAATGACAGCTCATCGACAGACTGCAGGGATCAGTTCCCCTGGAGAAAATGGACGCTTTGGAGGGTGGGCTCTGTGGCACTGTACCCTGCTGAGGTCCCTGTCCTCCTCAGACTCCATCCCCAAATCTCCAGGCGTTTCCCAACCTGGATCTGGCAACCCTGCCCCCGTATCTCCTGTCGGTGGCCAGGGAGGGCCCGGCAACCCTATCTGGGCAGGAGAAAACAAAACCCAGCAGTTGGGTGTTGTTCGGCACGGGAAGCCATCTGGTGACCTGGCTGAAACAGACCTGCTCAGCAAATACACCCCCCCCCCAACCCCAGCCCTCTCCCTCTCCCTCTCCTCCTTATGTAGATCTTAAAGTACGAAAATGGCATTTATGAGATGCGCTCCACCCACCCGAGGTGCCCCAGGGCACTGCAGAAGCAATTAAGCCACTGCAATGATAATTAAAACAGAATTAATGTATACAATGTAAAAATCAAACTGTACTAATAAGGGAGACACTGCGGTATCATTAAGGGCAGGGCGTGGGCCTTCTCCCTTCCCTCCTGCAGCCTGTTTGGTTGTTGACGCATGTTTCTGAGAGAAGGTTTCAGTCATTAGTATCCAAAGGTGGGCCAGGTGTTTGGATTCCTGGGAGATCTTCGGGGAGGTCTGAACATTCGCTCCCCTCCCCCCCACCATTCCTCATTTTCCTTTCCAGTTCGGCAGCTGCCTCTGCATGAATATTCTAGAATCCGCGAGCTGCAACACGGGTATGTCACTTTTGCAGGACACAAGGTCAACCCAATACAGATCAGAGGCCACCTCTGTCCACCCACACCCCGTGCACCATCGCACCATCCCAATCAACTGAAAGCATCCTCTTCGATTTGCCTCCTGTGGCAAGATCTCAAGGGCACACACATGGCTGCTCCTCCGATAAGCACCACCCTTCTTCTAAAAGACGCAGGAAGTTTTGACTCTTGAAAGCTTATACCAGGGGTTCCCAATCTTTTCGAGGCTGCAGGCGCCTTTGGAATAGGGCTGCCAGATCCCCCCAGGGGGGGGTTCACCCGCTGTAACGGCCCCCGACCCACTGGCCCAGATCCGGCCAGCAGGGGGAACCCTGCCCCCAAAGTGCTAGAGTGGGCCAACATGCTCGGTGCAATGACATCACCCAGAGGTGACATCATCACGCCGGGCATGTTGCCAGGGGGACGCTCTAGCATTCAGCCTGAAAACTCTATGGTACCGTAGAGTTTTCAGGCCGAATGCTAGAGCATCCTGGCAACATGCCTAGCACGATGACATCACTTCCAGGTGACGTCATCACTACGTGCATGCGAAACGTCCGGACCGGGAGTCTCTTGCCCCCACTAAAAAAAAGGTAAGGACCTGGCTACCCTACTTTGGAATTCTGACACAGGGAAGTGGATGCAACTACAAAATGGCTGCTGCAGGAGGCAGAGCCACACACACGAAGGAAATCCAAATGCAAGCGAGGAGTGGGTAATTTAAAAAATACACTGGGAAAGAGGTAGGGTTACCAGGTCCTACCTGGTATCTGACGGGGGGTTCCATAAGAACGTAAGAGAAGCCATGTTGGATCAGGCCACTGGCCCATCCGGTCTAACACTCTGTATCACACACTGGCCAAAACCCAGGTGCCATCAGGAGGTCCACCAGCGGGGCCAGAACTCCAGAAGCCCTCCCACTGGGATGGGGGAGCATTCGCATGTGGAACCCTACATCTGGAATCAGAAATAGTTCTGTCTAGAACAAGCTTTAATTCTGCTTGGTGTAGTGGTTAAGAGCGGCAGACTCTAATCTGGAGAATTGGGTTGGATTCCCCACTCCTTCACATGAAGCCAGCTGGGTGACCTTCCTGGGATTGTCTGTCGCACGCAAAGTGCACGCAGCGCAATAATGTCCCCTGGATGTGATGTCATCATGTCGGGGGTCACACTCTAGTTTTTCATCAAAACTCTATGGGGTTTTTTGTGTTCAAAGCCAGTAGGGCTCCCCCTGCTGGCCAACTGGCTGGAGGCCGTTCGAAGCCACGAAACTATTCTTCTTCTCTTCAGGCCCTGAAGGGAACCAAAGTTTGTAGAACTGCCAGTTCTAGGTTAGGAAATATCTGGAGATTTTGGGGGTGGAGCCTGAGGAAAGGTTTGGGGAAAGGATTTGGGGAGGCGAGGGTATAAAATGGGGTATAATGTCACAGTCCACCTTCCAAAGCAGCCATTTTCTTCAGTTGGACTGATCTCCACCACTTGGAGGATTGCAACCATATTCATAGCCCAGTAGGCTAGGCCAGGATACAGTCTGAAGGGAAAGGAAGTAGTTGCCTCGTGGAAGTTTGGCGGGCCCAGCTATGGTCTGTGTCTACATTAGTGTAAGCTAGGGTTGCCAAGTCCCCCCTTCTCCTGAAGCGGGGGACTCCCGGGCCGATCCAGGAGCGCACGCGCCGCATCCACGTCGAGGAAGTGACATGACCACGCAGGGCATGCTGGGGGCGAGGCCACGACCATCAGAGGGAAAACCATAGAGTTTTCCCTCGGATGACCGTGGCCCCACCCCCAGCGTGCCCGGCGTGGTCGCGTCACTTCCTGGTGACATGCACATCGGGGTGGAGTTCCCCCTGGGGTCCGATCCGTCGGCGGCGGGGAATGGGCCTCTGGGGCAGGGGTTTCCCCGCCCCCCGGGGGGACTTGGCAAGCTTAGTGTAAGCTACCTGGGTAGTCCCCAACAGACGTTTATTTACCTGTCCTCCTAAGCTAGTTAAAACACACAAAAAATAGGGAAGACAAGGAGGGAATTCATAGTCTCCCAAGGCAACAACTTTTACCTCACGTTTCGAGAAAGTTGGAAGCGGAGGGTTAAAAACGGGGGGCCTTCTGGGGACTCAGGCCTTCTGTGCTCTGCTGATAAAAAGGCTGGGAACTGTTCCCAGTAAAAACCCTGACCTTATCTGCTTTCAAGTCACTCCTCAAAAAAAAAAGAAAAAAAAGAAAAGAACCCACTTCTATTTTACACAGGATACTGAGAGCTGATAATTACTCCACAGGTAGTTTCCCCACTACCTTTCCAGAGCGGGTGAACGTTTCACTTTAAGCGAAAGCACACAGTATAATTTAAGTATAATTCTACTGGATATCTTTTACAGATAACAGCTTCCCCCATCTGAAACGCCGCTGTAGGAATCAGGAGTGGGCAAGCGATACAAACGAACATAACAATTTGGACTTGTTAACAATTGTTTGTAACATGGTGCGTATACGGCATCCCTTGGTCAGAAGCACGGATCAAGTTTCCACTCCATAGCTAACTACGGAAACCTCCAGATACAGGGGCGCTTAGTTGCACCAAATATAAAGCCTCCCTTCAGGCATACAAGGTAAATACAGAAATGAGAGAGCCACCAAATTCATCCAGCTCCAGCTTGGCTGCAGAGATCTAACCGCCAGTTTGCTATGGTGGTTAGGAGCACGGACTCTAATCTGGGAGAACCAGGTTTGATTCCCCACTCCTCCACATGCAGCTGCTGGTGTGACCTTGGGTCAGTCATAAGTTCTTTTAGAGCTGTACTCTCAAGGGCAGTTCTCAAGAGAGCTCTCTCAGCCCCACCTACCTCACAGGGTATCTGTAGTGGGGAGGGGAAGGGCAGGAGATTGTAAACCGCTCTGAGACTCCTTCAGGTAGTGAAGGGTGGGTATAAATCCAATCTCCTCCTCCTCCTCTTCTTCTAGCCAGTTTGGTGTAGTAGTTAAGTGGGTGGACTCTAATCTGGGAGAGCCAGGTTTGATTCCCCACTCCTCCAATTGCACCTGCTGGATGACCTTGGGCAAGCCATAGTTCTGGCACAGCTGTTCTTGAAAAAGAGCAGTTTCTGTCAGAGCTCTCTCAGCCCCACCTACCACACACAGGATGCCTGTTGTGGGGAGGGGAAGGGAAAGGAGATTGTAAGCCGCTCTGAGACTCCTTTGGGTAGTGAAGGGTGGGGTATAAATCCAATCTCCTCCTCCTCCTCCTCCTCCACTTCTTCTTCTTCATCCACTTGTTTCCTGGCAAAGTTCTACTCCTTTTTCTTATGTCTCGATTAACTCTCTTGCCCTTCTCTTAGAAGAAGAAGATATTGGATTTATACCCCGCCCTTCTCTACCTAAAGGAATCTCAGAGCGGCTTACAAACTCCTTTCCCTTCCCCTCCCCACAACAGGCACCCTGTGAGGTAAAAGTAGAAGAGGAAGAGATTGGATTTATACCCCGCCCTTCACTACCCAAAGGAGTCTCAGAGCGGCTTACCCTTCCCCTCCCCACCACAGACACCCTGTGAGGTAAAAGAAGAAGAGGAAGGGATTGGATTTATACCCCGTCCTTCACTACCCGAAGGAGTCTCACATTTAAAATTGCCGATCAGACGGCCACATCCGTCTACCGCACTGAAGTGGGCTCACTCACGCAATCCTCCCGGTTCCCTAGTGAGTTTTCCTACACCCGGAAAATCAAGTACTTTCCGGATAGTTGTGCTTCGAATCCGCGATTTCGCCGATCTAGACAGCCATTTCTCGCAATGATCGTGACTTGGTCATCTGAACGTCCTTCTCGCAATGGGTTGTTGTTCTTTTGTTCAAGTTTCTGTCGTTGTGTGCATGAGCAATCCTGTGCTGAATAAATTCAATGCCTAAACGTTCAAGTGCACAGATAGACTCCAGCGCTCAGTTGCATGCTGCCAGTTAATTTTGTTTGCTG
>NW_015169904.1:60085-61905 GCF_001447785.1 Gekko japonicus | reverse complement strand
TCCCAACCCCCCCCCCAAATTCCCGCTCAAATCTACAACGGGAACAAATCGCGGTAAACTTGCCATGTGACCACACCCTAAGACTGCTCCTACCCACATTTATTTTAAATACATACTTTTTATCTGAAGAAGTGTGCCTGCACGCGAAAGCTTATCCCCAGAATTAAACTTTGTTGGTCTTAAAGGTGCCGCTGGACTCAAACTTAGTTCTATACTTTTTAAAAAGCACAGCACAGTCTTATTAATTGCACGTCTTTAGAGATGGGAGCCATATGTCGGCTGGACAGACTCGGGGAATGAAATGTTCTAATCTTGACCGTAATACTGAACTGCACTGTCATTTGCCTGTCACATTATGAATCACTTTATCCAAAAAGACTAAACTAGAGAAGTTCTCAAGTCAATGTTGAGCAAATTTCTTCTGGCTTTAAGTCATATGTATAAAATCACCTGCAGCTTGAGCTGTGGTGGCTCAAGTGGTTAAGACGCTGAACTGCAGGCTGTAAAAGGTCAGTAGTTCAGCAGTTCGAGACCCGAGTGTGCCGCATGACGGAGTGAGCTCCCGTCTCTGGTCCGAGCTCCTGCCAACCTAGCAGTTCGAAAGCAAGAAATTGCAAGTAGATAAATAGGTACCACTTCGGTGGGAAGGTAACAGCGTTCCGTGCGCCTTGGTGTTTAGTCATGCCGGCCACATGACCACGGAAACGTCTTCGGACAGCGCTGGCTCTTCGGCTTTGGAACGGAGATGAGCACCGCAACCCTAGAGTCAGACTCGACTGGCTTTCGAGCAAGGGACCCTTTACTTTTACCTATAAAATCACCATTGGAAGAGACCCATCGTCTCGGTATAGCGAAGAAAATTGTTGAAGAGGAACGGAACTAGGGTTCAGGCATGTCTTAAAGACACTCCCGCTTCCCCTAGTCCTAGATGTGCTGGGTTTCGGCTGTGGTTACTCTGGGATGAGAGAAAGGAACTCCACAAACGCTCAGAGGTACTGAAGAGCCACTGTGATACAGTGGTTACGGTGTCGAACTAGACTCCAGGAGACCCAAGTTCGAATCCCCACTGTGTCATGGAAGCATGCTGGATGACCTTGGGCCAATCACACACTCTCAGCCTAACTCATCTCACAGGAGTGTTGTAAGTATAAAATGGAGGCAGGAATTCACTGCCACAGGAGGTGGCAGCTGCTACAAGCACGGACAGCTTCAAGAGGGAATTGGATAAACATCTGAAGCAGAGGTCCATCAGTGGCTATTAGTCACAGGGTATAGATAGGAAGGAAGGCGGAGGAAAGCGATGGCGAACCTAAACAGCATGATAAAAAGTAGAGACATCACCCTGCCAACAAAAGTCCGCATGGTCCAAGCAATGGTATTCCCAGTAGTCATGTATGGCTGCGAGAGTTGGACTATAAGGAAGGCCGAGCGCCGAAGAATAGATTCTTTTGAACTATGGTGCTGGAGAAGACTCTTGAGAGTCCCTTGGACTGCAAGGAGATCAAATCAGTCAATCCTAAAAGAAATCAACCCTGACTGTTCCCTGGAAGGCCAGATAATGAAACTGAAGCTCAAATACTTTGGCCACCAAATGAGAAGGGAGCACTCACTGGAGAAGACCCTGATGCTGGGAAAGATTGAAGGCCAAAGAAGACGGGGACGGCAAAGGATGAGATGGGTAGACAGTGTCATCGATGCAACGAACATGAAGTTGAGCAAACTTCAAAGGACAGCAGAAGACAGGAGGGCCTGGCGGGATCTGGTCCATGGGGTCGCGAAGAGTCGGACTCGACTGTGCGACTGAACAACAACAAATAGAT
>NW_015169904.1:55977-59839 GCF_001447785.1 Gekko japonicus | reverse complement strand
TCTTCTTATGTTGCAAGCCTCTTTGAGTCCCAATTGGGAAGAACAGGGTATAAATGAAATCAATAAATAAAATTTTCCTTATTATGAAGATGCCCAGTCGTTATGACAGGGGAATGAAGAGATGTACATCCGAGGGCAAAATTGGTTCCTTTTCCCAGACCATGGCATGTCCAGAGTATTGTGGCGAAGGGATAGTCTATGTCCTCACTCAACGGCTTTCCAGATTGCAACCCCATTAATGCAAGCCCCAACTGACACTGAGACCCTCTCTAGTGGAATAGCCCCCACCTCTTTCACCCGCATAACAGCAGGCAAGGTTCCATTTCTTGTATACCCCCAACCAGAAATCTAAGAACAGAACTGCAGCAAAGCATAATTATTAACATGACACATTAAATGATGCAAAATTCCATCGTGGGATCCTGGTTTTACCAAGCTATACACAATAAGTAATTTTGTGAATTTTGTAGTACTGTGCAAGCCTATTGCCTGCACAGAAAAGTCCCTCTTGAATAATTCAGTTTTGCATCAAACAAATTTAGAGTCCAGTGGCACCTTGAAGACGAACAAAGTTTTATTCGAAGTATGAGCTTTCGTGTGCAAGCACACTTTATCAAATACAGTGGAATGGAAGGTAAGGGTTCAGAATTATAGACAGAGGCTGAACAGCAAATTAACAGGGAACATGATGAAGATGTTTTAAGATGTGCAAAGACAAAACTTAATAACGAGTGAAGGTTATAGGATCAACAGTTGTTTTGATTTCATTAAGGGAGAAAGCAGTAAAGTGATAAATATGTAAAAATAGGAGACAAATGTGTAAAGGTATCTTTTCCAATTGTGGGAAGTAAACTGAGACTCTCCATTCGTCTCCTCTCAGGTGTGGAGGTAACTTAACAGCATTTTTTTTCTTATTTGAGGTGGGTGCAGTGCTATGTCAGCAAGACATTCCAATATTCCTTGCATTACATTCAGTATACTAATATACTATCCTGAAAAAGAAATACACTGGAATACAGAAGACGTATAGTCCTTCTCGTTGAGAATATATATGTGAGGACTGAATGAGTTAGCATATGTAATGAACACCTGGAACTATCTTCAGTTTTGCATAGTTTGCGGAAAGCCACAAGAGTGGGAGCCTCCTCAGGCAGACCGTTCCACAAGGCAGGGGCCACAACAGAGAAGGCGTGTGAATGGGCAGTTGCTGATTTTGCCCATTTGCAGATTGGCACCGGATCAACCCAGTTGTCGGACCCAGTAGAAGGCAGCTTCATGTACATGTATGGTGCTTTTCACATGGTGGCAGGCATGTGTCGTTTCCCCACTAAAGCTGCAAATACAACACAGCATCATAGGGGCTTTCGCATGGCAGTTTTACCCATAATTTCCCTATCTCGGTCCCCTGACAGTGGCTGTTCCTGAATACACAGTATCAGGCTTTTTTTTAGTTTCCCCCAAAAAATCAGCAACTGAATAGCATTATGAGGAATACCATTATATCAATATTATAACTTCTAAAAAGTAAGTCTCTATGCCCTTTGGTTAAGGAAATATGCCTTTCCCCCTATATCTCGCCAACGAAAAGGGCTAGAGACTTACTTTTTTAAAATGAAAGCAGGGAATTTAGAGAACTTGTCACATATTTCAGTAGAACGTTGGTTGCCACAATAATTACAAGTAAACAGCAGGTATGAATATCATTATGAGGAATACCATTATATCAATATCATAACTTCTAAAAAGTTATCGCCCTTTCCCCCCCCCCCAAAAAAATGGGGGGGAAATGTCTGCCATGTGAGCGGGACCAGGAAAATCCGGACTTCCCCATCCACACAGCAGCCATCCTAGCTTTGGCTGTGACAATTCCCAACACTTTAGTGAGAAGTTCAGGGGAAAGCCAAGGAAACCCCGTGGAAGTGCATGAATATACCACAATGCTTCAGGGAAGCCAGGGGTAAAAACCCTCTTCCCGAAAGCATTGAACGTGGGGCAAATAACTGGTATGGAAACGGCCTAGATCATGACAGCATCATTCCGATCCGACAGAAATAATTAGTTATCCATTGCCAAAAGCCTGGAACGTGGCACCAGAAGCACAAAAAAAGAAGGTTACCGGACAGGTGAACACAAGGAGGGAATTCTACCAGCAAGGCCAGACAATAGAATAAGTCCCATCTCACTTCCAAGGATGTTTTGGCACGTAAATAGAGCTTTGGGTTGAGAGCTCAACTACTGGGGCACATTTGTATGGGCACTGGCATCCCATACCTCAGTCCCAGAAAGCACTGAAGGTGTCAAAAGGAATAAGAAACTGGCCACCCGAATTATGCGCAGAAACCAGACCTGAGAAGCTTCTTCAGTGCCGTCAAAATGCGTTCTTGATAATCTGTACCAGTTAGCGATCTAACTGCAACTCTTCATCCTCACAGGACGACTTAAGAACAGCCGGAGAGTCCTAGAGAAACAGGAAAAAAACCTCACTGAACCACAACTTTAATGGGAAAGTGGGAGGCATAATCTTTTTTCTACGGGTTGGGGGACGGGGGAGAAGCTAACTTCCTAGAGTCTCATTCCAGAGGTCTGCGCAGGGTCGCCGAGATGTCCTCCTCGAGCAGTTGACTCCCCCCCCACCCGAAACCCCACAGCCTCAGCCTGGCAACCCATTAACATTCCCCTTCTTCTTGTAAATATCGCCTCAGCGATCCAGCCTCCCTCCTGGCCTCAATTAATTGTGGCCTGGGGGAGAAGGAGATAAGTGAGTGCTAAAACTTTAACTGCATCTCCACAGATGGTAAAAATAAAGTTTGATGTGACAAGTGAAGGCAGCCAGGGAATATGGAGATGGTTTGGGAGCACACCCTTGTTCCCTCTCTCTCCCCCCCCCCTCAAAAGAAGTGGGTGACAATTCTGTAATAATTTCATTTTAAACATGATTTACTCATTAACGTGTTCTCTATTTCGCATAACGCGGTCAGCCGATTCTGCACTTTCTGGACTTCTGCAGCGGGGGGGGTGTGATGGGGCTGACACTCTCATTATTCAATCCACACATGTCCTTCCACTCCCCCACCCCTGGAGACTTCGGTGCGGGCGTTTTTCAAGAGTTCATGAAAGGTGCCTTGCTGGAAAAGCCCTCGGGACTGAAAATTCTGCAGTTGAACCAAATATTCACAGCAAAAGTTAGTCGCCCGTTGAATTCTGCTGATTCCAGCCTCCCACAGTTGGCAGAAAAAGTTGGAAATTTGTCCACCTCGTAAGGCTTGGTTATATATCTCCTTAAACCTTAGGTCCCCAACATGGCACCGATGGCCATCAACACTTTTCCTGGCTCCTGCCAATTGTTTTTAGAAAGTGGGTGGGACTGAGAGGGTCTTTTGCCCCACAAGGCTTCTGATTTGGTCATTGGAGGTTTGGCTGGTTGTGCAGAGTTTTAAAAATGTTGATTTGGCGGCAGCTGCAGGCGCAGCGCAGGGATCTTCACTGCGGGACTGAAGGTAACCTGTGGCAGCCATATTCTGGCTGGCTCTGCCTCCTGCAACAGCTGTTTTGTGGTAGCCAGAGGTCATTTTGGGGGGGATCGTGGGGGATCGCAGTTCCCCCGGGTGAGGTACGGGGGGTGGGGCACATGACGAAGCCCCGCCCCCTGCTTCCGGCCGCCCCGCTTCCGGCCCTCATTCAGCCAGGAGGAGGCAGGAGAAGAGGGAGGGTAAGTTGCTTCCTCCCTGCCTCTCCCCACCCCTGCCTGCCTGCCTGGGGCCAGGGAGGGCCTTCGCGGGGCTTCCTCACCCTCCCGCCAGCCTTGCAGGTCCATCGCCGGGCCCCTCATGGGGCTCGGCAGTGGAGCTGCAAGGCCAGCGGC
>NW_015169904.1:53086-55265 GCF_001447785.1 Gekko japonicus | reverse complement strand
TCCCCACCAATACTGAGAAAGCTAGTCATTACCAAGCTAATTCCAAACCCCACTTTCCCATTCTTGGTAAAAAATCAACTCCGATTTTTTTTAATGGTAGCTTCACCCAAAGTTCAGCCAGATATTTGAGCAGCCTACTGAAGTTCAGAGGCTTCCACAGGATCACCGAGATATACAAGCAGATAAGGCTCTAAGTGTTTTAAGCAGACACGCAGAACAAGGGATTTTGGCAGGTGTACAGGTTATGGGAGAAGACTGAGTAAGATGAAGTTCTCCGGCAACTATACACCAGGATCAAAGCTCTCACATGAGAAGGGGCAACACGAGTTTATGATGAACAGTTGCCAGTGTGTAAACCGAGCGCCTCCACAGGTCTCTTCTTCAGACAATTTTGAAACAGTATTGAATGTACTTATGAGCAGTGTTCCCTCTAAGCTGAGTTAGTGTGAGCTAGCTCACAGTTTTTTAGCCTCCAGTTCACACATTTTTGTCTTAGCTCAAGAAGACTGGCTCCAGAGCCAACTAATGTATGCAGTAGCCAAATCGCTCGCTCCCAACTTTAATGCCAGTAGCTCACAGAGTAGAATTTTTGCTCACAAGACTCCACAGCTTAGAGGGAGCATTGCCTGTGAGGTAAATTTAGTCCCCCTTTTACTAAATATTCAACTGGTCAGGTAAGGCAAAAAAAGAAGAAGTTTTATTTAACAGGAAAAAAATAGGTATCCAACAGCATAGATGTTACGTGTGGAATGTTTCGGCTTAAATGGGTAAAATAACCCTCCTCTGCGACCTAGCGGTTACATCCTTTCCCCAAGGGGGAATACTTTGTAATTGTGCCAAACAACAGTAAATAAAACACTGAGGTGAGTCTCTTGCTTCATTCTCCCAAAATAGTTACTTCGGGTTAGGAGGTTTACTGGGTCTGGTTACCCAAACACAGGCTCCTTTGAAGGTGTAGGTTTACTTTTTCACCTCACAGTCTCTGGTTCTCAGAGCCTAATATGCCAATAAGCTGTGCTATCAGGGGTGTGGCCTAATATGCTAATGAGTTTCTGCTGTTGGGTGTGGCCTATTATGCTAATGAGTTCCTGCTGGGCTTTTTCTACAAAAAAAGCCCTGCTTTTTCACCTCACAGTCTCTGGTTCTCAGAAACCTCCTAGGTAGATATGGGACTTCTGGCTTTTACCAGGGTGCTTATTTATCACCTAAAAACAAGCTTTTCTCTCTAAGCCTACCCAAATCCTACCTAAAAGCCAAAGTAAAAATCCCGGTTAAACCGATGCTCTTATCAAGAGCCTCATTTTCTCTGTCTGAGGAGATAAGATTTCTTCTCCCCCTTTTAAAACTGAGGCTTGCTCCCCGCCCCCAATCCAGTGAGGTTCCTTGGGCTCTGATTGGCTGACAATCACATGGGTGAGGCCATAATCACAAGGACTGGTTCAGAGCAGTGTTCCCTCTAAGGTGAGTCGGTGTGAGCTAGCTCACAGTTTTCTAGCCTCCGGCTCACACATTTTTGTCTCAGCTCAGGAAGGAGGGCTCCAGAGCAGACTAATTTATGCAGCAGCCAAACCGCTCGCTCACCACTTTAATGCCAGTAGCTCACAAAGCAGAATTTTTGCTCACAAGGCTCCACACCTTAGAGGGAGCATTGGTTCAGAGCTGTGGAGGAGAGGCGGGACTTTGGGGAAATGATTGCCACAGAAGGCATCGTTTATTAAATTAGAACATTGGGTGCCACCTCTCCAGACTTGTTGGAGGTAGCTCCAACGGAAGATAAAAACAAACCACACTAATAAAAACCATGTCAATAAAACACGCTGACAGCATAAATCAATCAAACCAAGTCAATAAAAAGCCAATAAAAGCAAACCAGGGCACATAAAATGGTGCAGTCTAAAATGAGGTTGATAACACAGTCCCCCCCGCTAGAAGCTGACCATAAAACAATCCAAAATATTCTTTAGTTAAAAGCCTGCATGAAGAGAAATGGTTTAACTTGGCATGTGCCAGGCAAGCCTAAAAGGGGAGGCATTCCAAAGGCGAGGGGGTCACCACTGGAAATGCCCTGTTTCAGGCCTCCTCTAGCTATACCTTTCCAGGCAGGGGCACACAGAGTAGGGCTTGAGAAGAGGATCTCAGCTGGTGAGAAGAGGATACAGGAGTAACACAACTGCTGAAC
>NW_015169904.1:50281-53025 GCF_001447785.1 Gekko japonicus | reverse complement strand
CTGCCTTTTTGGGCACATGGGTTGGGGGCAAAGAGTCATTTTACCCCAGGACCACAAGAAGATGCCTTCTACCGAATCAGACCCTTGGTCCATCAGTATTGTCTACTCAAGACCGGCAGCGGCTCTCCAGGGTCTCAGGAAAAGGTCTTTCATATCACCTCCCACCTGATCCTTTTAACTGGAGATCCCAGGGATTGAACCTGGGACCTTCTGTGTATCAAGCAGATGCTCTGCTACCAAGCCATGGAACCTCCCCAAAGCTGCAACTTATCATAGGGTCACAGAGTTGGAAGGGGCCATACAGGCCATCTAGTCCAACCCCTTGCTCAATGCAGGATCAGCCTCGAGCATCCCTGACAAGTGTCTGTCCAGCCGCTGCTTGAAGACTGCCAGTGAAGGGGAGCTCACCACCTCCCTGGGCAGTTGATGCCACTGTGGCACAACTCTGACTGTAAAGAAGTTTTCCCTAAGATCCAGCCAGTACCTTCCCACCCTTTATTTAAACCCATGATTGCGAGTCCTCTCCTCTGCTGCCAACTGAAACAGCTCCCTGCCCTCCTCCGAGTGACAGCCCTTCAGATACTTCAAGAGAGCAATCCCGCCCCCCCTCAACCTCCTCTTCTCCAGACTGAACATTCCCAAGTCCCTCAGCCTTTCCTCACAGGGCTTGGTCTCCAGGCCCCCGATCATCCTTGTTGCTCTCTTCTGCACCCGCTCCAATCTGTCCAAATCCTTTCTGAAGTGAGGCCTCCAGAACTGCACACAAGACTCCAGGTGCCGCCTGACCAATGCCGCGTACAGCAGGACTTTGGCATCTCATTGGCTCCTATCCTTAAGGTTGGTGGGCAGACAAGGATAGGGCTGTCCATCCTTTCTTCCTTTGTCTTTCAGAGCACTGGGTTAAGAAGTCAAATTGGAAATCTGTGTGCCTTCTGAGTGAATTGGCGTTCACAGTTATTCATGAATTTATGGCCATTACAAGCTATATTTTGTTGTACTTAAATGTGCTACATTATAAACACACAGCATCCTGGTAGGCGTGCAGGAAGGGGGGTCCCAAGTTCTCATTCGACCTCTCCCCCCCCTTTCCAGCGCATCCTAGTGAGAAGTCTCCTACCCCACTTGATCTGGCTGCCACCTTTCATGCCAAACATGGTCCTTGAAACTTCTCACTGCAGCTGAACAAGAAGAAGAAGAAGAGATTGGATTTATACCTGGCCCTTCACTACCCAAAGGAGTCTCAGAGCGGCTTACAATCTCCTTTCCCTTCCCTCTCCCCACAACAGACACCCCGTGAGGGAGGTGGGGCTGAGAGAGCTCTCTGGAGCACTGCCCTTGAAAGAACAGCTCTGAAAGAACTTATGACTGACCCAAGGCCACACCAGCAGCTGCATGTGGAGGAGCAGGGAATCAAACCTGGTTCGCCCACATTAGAGTCTGTGCTCCTAACCACTACACCAAACTGGCTCTCCTTGGTAGGGCTCTCCTTGAGGGCTCTCCCACCCAATTGTTCTCTGGTCCTGTTGTCTACCCAACACGAACTCCTGCTCTGTGGCACGTCTGGAGGTGGAAGAGTAACTACAACTGAGAAAGAATGGGCAGGAGGTTTTCCAGCTACATTGGGATGTTGATAACACAAATGGAGTCCGGTGTGGCTGCCCTAGCATTTATCAATGGTACCAGAAGCTATCATAGTGCACTTTTCCCCACCACTACCCTGGTAAAGGTCGTTGATGTGGATCATAGGATCAGGAAACTCATACCTTGATAGCTTGTCTGGTTTCACTAAACAACCGGGTGGATCCTACCTCTATGCTACCATTCTATGGAGCTCCATGCTCTATCAGGCAAAGTTTATCATTTATTTATACCTCACCTTACATAAGAACATAAGAAAAGCCAATGTTGGATCAGGCCAAAGGCCCATCCAGTCCAACACTCTGTCACACAGTGGTCAAAAATACCAGGTGCCATCAGGAGGTCCAGCAGTGGGGCCAGGACACCAGAAGCCCTCCCACTGTTGTCCCCCCCCCAAGCACCAAGAATACAGCACATCACTTGCCCCAGACTGAGAGTTCCTATCTATACCTTGTGGCTAATAGCCACTGTTGAATCTCTGCTCCATGTTGTTGTTCAGTCGCACAGTCAAGTTATCTAATTCCCTCTTGAAGTCATCCATGCTTGTAGACACCACCATGTGTTGATCCATGTGTTAATTCCATGTGTTAATCGCTCTTTGGGTGAAGAAGTACTTCCTTTTATCTGTTCTAACCCGACCGTTCAGCAATTTCAATGAGTGCCCACATGTTCTTGTATCGTATTGAGTTCTTGGCTCAAGTTTGGAACCTTCCTCCAATCTAAGGAGACTTCCTTCAGTTTTAAGTGGCCCATTAGAGGAAGAACCACTTAAGCTGGAGGAAGTCTCCTTGGTAGAGGAAGAAGGATGGTCCAATCCATCCTACTATGTCCAGACGTTGGAAAACACTTGAAAGGCATATCCGTCCCCAAGTACAAGGCTAACTCCACTGCTAACCCATGCATGCCCAAGCGTTGGGTCTTCGGCTTTGAAACGGAGATGAGCACTGCAACCCTAGAGTCGGATTCGACTGGCTTTCGAGCAAGGGAACCTTTACCTTTACCTTACTCGTCACAGAGTTGATGGCTCACACATGACCTTCTTCTGCCTTTCACACCAGCTCTGTTCGATCTGTATCCCAGGATTCTACCCAGAAGTAGAGATAGCT
>NW_015169904.1:41015-49991 GCF_001447785.1 Gekko japonicus | reverse complement strand
CAAAAATACCAGGTGCCATCAGGAGGTCCAGCAGTGGGGGCAGGACACCAGAAGTCCTCCCACTGTTGCCCCCCCCAAGCGCCAAGAATACAGAGCATCACTTGCCCCAGACTGAGAGTTCCTATCTATACCTTGTGGCTAATAGCCACTGTTGAATCTCTGCTCCATGTTGCTGTTCAGTCGCACAGTCAAGTTATCTAATTCCCTCTTGAAGTCATCCATGCTTGTAGACACCACCATGTGTTGATCCATGTGTTAATTCCATGTGTTAATCGCTCTTTGGGTGAAGAAGTACTTCCTTTTATCTGTTCTAACCCGACCGTTCAGCAATTTCAATGAGTGCCCACATGTTCTTGTATCGTATTGAGTTCTTGGCTCAAGTTTGGAACCTTCCTCCAATCTAAGGAGACTTCCTTCAGTTTTAAGTGGCCCATTAGAGGAAGATCCACTTAAGCTGGAAGAAGTCTCCTTGCTAGAGGAAGGAGGATGGTCCGATGCATCCTACTATGTCCAGATGTTGGAAAGCACTTGAAAGGCATATCAGTCCCCAGTACAAGGCTAACTCCACCGCTAACCCATGCATGCTCAAGTGTTGGGTGCTGTAGAGATAAGAAACGGGCTACTCGTCACAGAGTTGATGGCTCACACATGACCTTCTTCTGCCTTTCACACCAGCTCTGTTCGATCTGTATCCCAGGATTCTACCCAGAAGTAGAGATAGCTGCTAACAATTTTTTTTCTCCAAGGAAGGGGATTATGGTAGCAACAAGCAACCACTATGGATTCTTCAGCCATTCTACGAAGACAACATTTCTTCTCGCTGTAAAGACCAACGGGTTATACGGAGGGCAACCATGCCTGTGTCCAAACATTTCAACAAAAACTCTCCGGAAGATAAACAAAACCCACAGCAGCAGCGGGGGGCTTCTTTTGAGACCCCTCGCTATACAGTAAGAATTCTGTGGCTCAAAGGTACCCAACAGGACCCTCGTGCTGGTAGACATTCCTTTGAACTCTCAGAACCCCGTTCCAGTGTCCTGCAAGACAAGCTTTTGATATCAAGGCACAAAACAGGAAGAGGGGGGGGGCAAAAAAATCTTTCTGGCTCTTGGGCTCCATTTGAAACACGCTGTTTCCAGCCTGGATGTTGTTTCATCTTCTTTCACAAGTAACTCTTGCCATGAAACGTTTCTGAAAAGGGGGCACGCAAAGGCCAAAAAAGTTGGGTCTCCAGGCAGCATTTTGGAAACCCTTTGTTAGCGGCAGTTTCGGCAGGAGTGGCTCCGACGGGCAGGCAAACGGCGCAATCAGCATTTCCAAAGTGGTCGCCACCGATTCGGGGATGCTTATTATTCAATTTTCTTTCCCCCCTTCCAAATATTAGCGAGCGCCTTCTTCCCCCTTCAAAGCCCGTACTGAGGGTCTTTGATGCATTGTGCGGCTTGAAAGCTCAGCGCCTAAAGAGGAAGCCTCTTTTTAAAGGCAGGGGGAAAAAAATAAAAGCTCTCCTATCAGACGGATTCAGTTATCCTTTCCACAATGCACACAATGGCATCGGAATCTTGACCTGCCTCGTGTCTGAGGAGGCCGGCATCGCAGACGTGCGAGGATAAAACGGCCATTTCTATCAATACCGTTTAAATGCTCACAGCTCTCTATTAACGGAAGAAAAGCATTATCCGGGGCCCCTCCGGGCTGTGGGAGCCACGAAATTGGCTGCAGAGATGGCCGACCAATTCAGGGGGGAAGAAGTGACCCTTATCGCAGTAGGGTTGCTCTCTCGCTCTAGCTCAAGACGACCGGGAGCCGAGACACAGCACTGCAGGGGGTTAAAGCCAAACCGGTCCGCATTCATCCGCTTTTGAAAATACACACGGTCTCTTGTTTCATTGGCAATGTCTCAACTATCCATTAGGATGCCCCTGGTATGCATCTGCGACACGGGAGCACCGTCGGTTTTCCACAAGTCAACAGCGGTCTTGCTATTATCTTAAATGGTACCATAGTTGCCTTCCTTTCAGAAGGAGGTCTACCAGAGGACGAGGCCCTTTTGTGGACACAGCACTCTAGCAGGAAGCAGAAGATGCCGGGTACCTCCAAATGGGAATTTTCAGGTGTTGGGTACCGTGCCCAGGAGATGTCATAAGAACATAAGAACATAAGAGAAGCCAATGTTGGATCAGGCCAATGGCCCATCCAGGCCAACACTCTGTCTCACACAGTGGCCAGAAATACCAGGTGCCATCAGGAGGTCCACCAGTGGGGCCAGGACACTAGAAGCCCTCCTACTGTTGCCCCCCCAAGCACCAAGAAGACAGAGCATCACTTGCCCCAGATGGAGAGTTCCTATCTATCCCTTGTGGCTAATAGCCACTGAGGGACCTCTGACTCCATATGTTTACCCAATTCCCTCTTGAAGCCGTCCATGCTTGTAGCCGCCGCCACCTCCTGTGGCAGTGAATTCCATGTGTTAATCACTCTTTGGGTGAAGAAGGACTTCCTTTTATCCATTCTAACCTGACTGCTCAGCAATTTCATTGAGCGCCCACGTGGCTATAGCTAATCCAAATGACAACAGAAGATCAGAAGGGCCATGGCTCAGTGGCAGAGCATCTGCTTGGCACCCAGAAGGTCCCAGGTTCAATCCCCGGTATCAGCTCAAAGGACCAGGCAGGAGGTGATGTGAAAAACCTCTACCTGAGACCCTGGAAAGCCGCTGCTGGTCAGAGTAGGCAATACTGACTTTGAGGGACCAAGGGTCTGGTTCACTAAAAGGCAGCTTCATGAGTTCTGCACAGACCAGGAAACGTCAAGAGGCCGGTGTGCAAAAGCGAACCCTGCACAGCTTCAGCTGCATTCAAATACCTGCATTTAGGTGTATACAACGTCTGACCCACCGAAGGCATGCATTTTGCAATCTGGGGGACTGCAGCAAGAATAGAAATCTTTCTGAGTCCTAGTCCTTCATGGGTTGGCTGAGTTTAGCCTGGTGAGTCACAAGTAAAAGATAAAGGTAAAGGTTCCCTTGCTCGAAAGCCAGTTGAGTCCGACTCCAGGGTTGCGGTGCCCATCTCCATTTCAAAGCCGAAGAGCCAGCGCTGTCCGAAGACGTTTCCGCGGTCATGTGGCCGGCATGACTAAAAACCAAGGTGCACGGAACGCTGTTACCTTCCCACTGAAGTGGTACCTATTTATCTACTTGCAATTTCTTGCTTTCGAACTGCTAGGTTGGCAGGAGCTGGAACTAGAGACGGGAGCTCACTCCATCATGCGGCACACTCGGGTCTCCAACTGCTGAACTACTGACTTTCCACAGCCTGCAGTTCAGCGTCTTAACCACTTGAGCCACCGCAGTAGAGTCACAAGCGGTGCCCAACATATCCCAAGTGGTAACTTGCAACACCTTGTGGTCACTTGGTAAAACCCTGTTTGAATAATCTACTGAAAGGGCGAGGATAATTTTAACAGGGGACCAGCAAAGCTCCCCTCATGGTTTGGAAAGGAAGGCAGTCAATCAGCCATCAAGCAGCTACAGCAGCCACCCCCACGGTGGCACCTGTGGGCAGGATGACATTCGCTGACGGGTTTCCCAGGGCCCGACTTCTTTCTTCCCCAAACCAAAGAGCCAATCCTGGCTGTCCTCTTTCTTTCTGGAGCAGGAGATGCTACAGAGGGACCCAGGAGGCATCACCTTTGGACACAAACTACCTCTAGCATAGGAGGAAGAGGAGATTGGATTTATACCCCGCCCTTCACTACCCAAAGGAGTCTCAGAGTGTCTTACAATCTCTTTCCCCTCCCCACAACAGACACCCTGCTGTGAGGGAGGTGGGGCTGAGAGAGTTCTCTCGAGGACTGCTTCTGAGAGAACAGCTCTAAGAAAACTGTACCTGACTCAGGGTCACACCAGGAGCTGCATGTGGAGGCGCGGGGAATCAAACCCGGTTTCCCCAGATTAGAGACCGTGCTCCCAACCACTACACCAAACTGGATGATGCTCGGCTTGGAACTTCCCAACACGTTGCGATTGACCCCAGTTCCCACGACAGCCATTTTGTAGCTGGCGGCACCTCCTCCTCTGCTCTTCCAGCTTTCAACCCCAAAGGACAATTCACCACAGAATAAAAAGTAAAGAAAAATCAGAGGAGGATTGGATTTATACCCCGCCCTTCACTGCCTGAAGGAGTCTCAGAGCAGTTTACAATCTCCTTTCCCTTCCTGTGACCCAATGGACACAAGAATGACCCAGCTCTAATTTGCACAGAAAGGAGACTCTTGGGGCACAACCGACAGCATTACATCTGTTATGTACTGAGCCAGGACAGCACCGGGAAACTGACTCGCTTGGGTTACCAGAACAATAGGCAGCCAGGATCCTGGAATGGAGTTACTGATTAAGAGGTGCAATGTAAACAGCCTATCACAGGCAATGTTCCCTCTAAGCTGTGGAGTCTTGTGAGCAAAAATTCTACTTTGTGAGCTACTAGTAGTAAAGTTGTGAGCAAGAGATTTGGCTACTCTATAAATTAGTTTGCTCTGGAGCCATCCTCCGTGAGCTCAGACAAAAATGTGTGAGCCGGAGACTAAAAAGCTGTGAGCTAGCTCACGCTAACTCAGCTTAGAGGGAACACTGATCACAGGGAGTGTGTGGGGGTGTGTGTGTGTTTATTTGCATGCACATAAGCAGGGCTTCTGCCCTGCTGGAGTTGTCTTTGAGTTGAGCTGAAATCACTAATAAACTATGAGCTGATCATGTCACGCGTCTCGAACCCAGTATATTTCATAACAGAACTCCTTTCCCCCACCCATCCCAGGAGACCCTGCATTCTGTAGCCCCCGAATGACAAGGCTGCCTGTAGCTCAGTGACTGACAAGCGCTGAAGTCTTTCAGCAGGCGGTGTATGCTACAGCCCCGCCTTGCCGGGCCTGCCATTAGAGACAGTCAGCCATCAGGCTGAAAACAGCCACCTAGCCATTTGAGCCAACTCTGTCGTTGTTATCGGCCCCCGACTGCAGGAGCTACCAAGCAACTGCTTCTGACTCTGGGCGAGAGGCAGACTCTCAAACCAGCCGGCGAGAGACACCCAAACTAATGAGTTTAATATAGCCTCAGCACCAGCATTACATACTATATGGCTGCGAGTCCTTTTCTCTCTCTTTTTCTAATGACTTCTTAAACACCCTTATTAAAAAGATGATCTGAGCGTTTATGGATTTTGTTCTGCATTTTGCGCCGAGGCCTTGTATGAATTGTCAAATGTTGCAAAAAAATCGGGTTTGCCGGAGGCTGGCTGACAGGTAATTATTTTGTGTCCTCCAAATTCCACGCGCCGATAAGAAAACTCCACCAGTTCGATGCTTTATCAGTTTCCTGGATGGAAGGAGGAATTATTTCAGTCCCGATAACGATTCTCTCCACTTGCGATAGATTAGAGTTTGGCTTCGAACGCGGAGTCATGCCAGGCAAGGTGCTGGGTATATGTATGTGGAGATACAGAGGGGTAAACTTTCTTCCTGGCCTACCGCCACAACACTGAAAAGGGGACGACGAAGTCTCTTTTGCGTGAAGGAGGCAGGGGGGAAAATTAAGGCTAGGAAGAAATCAGGAGCTATATACTGTAAGAGCCCAACAAAGAGGTAGAAGAACCCTTATCAGTAATTCATCTTGACAATAATAAAGCTATCTTCTGCACAGAAGAAGGGCTGGCAAAATCAGCTTCATTCAGTGCCTCGCTCCCATTAGACACATGCAAAGAGGCCTTCGTTAACACCGTCTTCCCAAGCACAGAAAGCAACCAAGGCTTGCCTAAATCACAGCTATTGGGCTGAAGACACAGAAGAGAAAGCAGCATTGCCAACTTGGGCTGGGGAGCTGGGATGTTCCTGGAGATCCGGGGGCAGTGCCTGAGGACAGCAGAGCTTGGGGAAAGGAGGGCGCTCGGTAGCCATGCGATGTCACTCTAGGACTTCCGATTCTCCTAGACTTTATGGTATACCATAAAGCTCGTCCTCTGAAGCTGCCATTTCCTTCAGGGGAACTGATCTCTATAGATCAGTTTGTGGGAGAACTCCAGGCCCTACTCTACATTTGGTAACTTTAAGGAAAAGATTCTTTTAAAAATAGTTTTTCCCAAATGGTTTTGTATTATTTTTTATGGTGTTTTTTTTGTATTTTCTGTGTGTGTGTGTGTGTGTGTGTGTGAGAGAGAGAGAGAGAGAGAGAGAGAGAGAGAGAGAGAGAGAGAGACACTGAGACACTGAGACTCCGGGGCAAGGGATGCTCTGTCATCTTGATGCTTGGGGGGGGGGTCAATAGTGGGAGGGCTTCTAGTGTCCTGGCCCCACTGGTGGACCTCCTGATGGCACCTTTTGGCCACTGTGTGACAGAGTGTTGGACTGGATGGGCCTTTGGCCTGATCCAACATGGCTTCTCTTATGTTCTTATGTCTGGGGCAAGTGATGCTCTGTCTTCTTGGTGCTTGGGGGGGGTCAACAGTGGGAGGGCTTCTAGTGTCCTGACCCCACTGCTGGACCTCCTGAGGGCACCTCGCATTTCTGGCCACTGTGTGACACAGAGTGTTGGACTGGATGGGCCATTGGCCTGATCCAACATTGGCGTCTCTTATGTTCTTATGTGTGTGCACGTGCGTGTGTACACCTGGAAGTCACATTGACCTCTGGTGACTGACCCCTACTGGGGGGCTGGAGGATGTCCAGAGAGGGGGCTGAATAAAGCCTGCCCCTGTCCTCCCGACTTGGTATTCCAAAGAGGTCTTCCCCATCCAAGTACTTGCCAGAGTCGACCCTGCTTAGCTTCTGAGATCTGATGAGATTGGGCTTGCCTGGGCTACCCAGGTCAGGGCAGGTTTTGTGTTTCAAAACAAACAAACAAACAAACACACATATATTAAAAAGGAAGAAGAGGAGATGTTGTTTTAATCTGCTGTTTTAAAGTTGTTTTTAATTGTATTATATTGTGTGATACTGATGGAACCCGCTCTGAGCCTGCTCGACGGACAGGCAAGATACAAGACCAATAAAATAAAATAACAATAAAAACTGGAGGGGAATGGAAGCTGGTCGAGTTAGGAATGGTGGAAGGGGGAAATGAACAGATATGAACAAGGGCAAATTAATTGGGAGGGGCTGGAGTATCTTTCTAAACACTGACTAGATTTGTTCCAATTTTACATATTTGGCACTGAGCATTTCAGAATATTTTTGCCAAATGACTGTCCCAAACAGCTCTCTGAATGGAAACTAAAGGGACTGGGAGGTACCATCCCCCTATTGTCTTTTAAATGTGCATATTTCCTGTACAGAAAGCCAGGATTAATTTTATGACCCTTTTTTTTTTCTACCGGAGGGGACATTTTTATCTTTAAAAGAGAGGGACCTAGATTCGCTGGCAGCGCATCCACTTTCTGATTCAATCCTTGGCATTACTGGTCAAAAGGGTCTCAGATACTGAGTATTGCAAAAGACCTTTTTCAGCTTGGGATCCTGGCTTGTAGCTACAGTGGAGCTTTCGGGGGCTCTGCCCCCTTCTTTAAAGGGCCAGCCCCACAAGATTTTTTTGAGAAGGATCAGGGGAGCATGTACACAGGGCCCTCGCTTCTATTCAGAAGCATTTAAAGGTATGCTTTAAATGCTTTTGAGAAGAAGCTGGGGGTGGCGCTCACCCCTCTCCCTCCCCTCCTGCAAGATTGAAAGGGCCCTACAGCTGATCAGCGGCCACAGGCTCCCCGCCGATCAGCTGAAAGGCCCTTTAAATCTTGCAGGAGGGGAGGGAGAGGGGTGGCCGCCGGGGGTCAAGCTTGGGGTCGGATTGGAGCTTACATAAAAATAATGGCAGCCCCACCAGAAAAATGTTTGCTCCATAAGCCACCAAATCCTGGCTACGGGCCTGATGGGACCTCTGGAGAGCTGCTGCCGGTCAGAATAGGCAGGATTGAGCCAGGTGGACCAACAACCTGACTCAGAATCTAGCAGCTTTATGTACTTTATGTTCCTCTTTCCGAAGTTTGTGATATTATTAAATAGTGGGGGTTCCATGGATGAACCGACTCCCAGTCTAGTGCTCAGCTCTACTTTATTCAGTGATTTCAGCAAGAACAAGACTGTACACCAGCGCCTCCAATGGCCACACCCCAACACTGCCAGAATCCTGTTGGTCTATTGTTATTCGGCTCCAAGCTCACCCTGTCTCTGGCAGCACTGTCCTACACCATGATTGGTTACTGCCACAATCCTGTTGGTCTATTGTTATTCGGTTCCAAGCTCACCCTGTCTCTGGCAGCACTGTCCTACACCATGATTGGTTACTGCCACAATCCTGTTGGTCTATTGTTATTCGGTTCCAAGCTCACCCTGTCTCTGGCAGCACTGTCCTACGCCATGATTGGTTACTGCCACAATCCTGTTGGTCTATTGTTATTCGGTTCCAAGCTCACCCTGTCTCTGGCAGCACTGCCCTACACCATGATTGGTTACTGTCACAATCCTGTTGGTCTATTGTTATTCGGTTCCAAGCTCACCCTGTCTCTGGCAGCACTGTCCTACGCCATGATTGGTTACTGCCACAATCCTGTTGGTCTATTGTTATTCGGTTCCAAGCTCACCCTGTCTCTGGCAGCACTGTCCTACACCATGATTGGTTACTGCCACAATCCTGTTGGTCTATTGTTATTCGGTTCCAAGCTCACCCTGTCTCTGGCAGCACTGTCCTACACCATGATTGGTTACTGCCACAATCCTGTTGGTCTATTGTTATTCGGTTCCAAGCTCACCCTGTCTCTGGCAGCACTGTCCTACACCATGATTGGTTACTGCCACAATCCTGTTGGTCTATTGTTATTCGGTTCCAAGCTCACCCTGTCTCTGGCAGCACTGTCCTACACCATGATTGGTTACTGCCACAATCCTGTTGGTCTATTGTTATTCGGTTCCAAGCTCACCCTGTCTCTGGCAGCACTG
>NW_015169904.1:12081-40881 GCF_001447785.1 Gekko japonicus | reverse complement strand
ACGCTCTCGGCTTTGCTCTCTGGACTCTGACCTCTGGTAATGTTTGACTACAGCTGTGTCTGGTGTTTTGGGACTTGTTTAACGCTCTGCTGACTGCTCTCCTGGCTGACCCTCGGACGTGTCTTGTGACCCACCCTCCCAGCCTGACTCCCTGGCTCTACCGTAACACACTTCAGTTGCAGAGTTGCTCCAGACAGCTCGATGACGATCCCAACATGGGTTGGATTTGAACACTAGCCTCCATCCCAGGGCCGGACTCAGCTTACCCTTTGGTGAGGAAGCTGCCGGGGGCAAGGGCTTCTCACAGGGCCCAGTGGCACTGACGTGCCCAAAGACCTTACTTGCAGCTTACCTGCCCACTTGTAAGCACTCCAAAACCCACACTCTTGACTGCGTGTGCTGCCCAATGCCAGCTGATATAGGCATGCAGGTGGGGCCCGGTGGCCAGCAGCCACAGCTACAGCACTCCCAGCTGCATGTGCTACCCAGCTCCATCAGAGAAAGAGATTGTGGGCACCTGTGAGTGTGGGGAGTGAGAGGGCTCCTAGGCAGGGAGAGATCCAAGGATAAGTGGGCAGGAAGAAGGGCCTGGTGGTGGCCACAGAGGGGTACTGGGCATGCTCTGCACCGGGGGCCCCACAACCGGGAACCAGCCCTGCTTAGTCTATAAAGCCAAAGAAAAAAGAAAAAGCAAGCTGTATGCAAGCGCTATACAGAATCAATGCTCAAAACACATGGAGGGGGGGGAGCTTTATAGTGCTGATGTCGAGCCATGTATAAATGACAATGCTACAAAGAAGAAGGAAGGGAGGTCCAAAAAAGTGCAGGTCGATTAAGTTTTCCAGATTACAAATTCGTTTCAGCTGGATTCATCTGAACGGGACCTCACGAAACAATAAGATGTCTTCTAAGTTTCATTCACCACAGAGTATGATATCGAAAATCACATCGCTTCATAAAACTCTCATCATATTCTTTAGTGCTATATTCTACAGTTTCACTATAAAGCTTTTTCCCCTTGTGTTTTGAGCACTGACTCTGTACAGCGCTTGCTTACAGCTTGCTTTTTCTTTTGTATCTGGATCTTTGGAGCTGTGATTCTCTTGTTGCATATTAGTCTATAAAGCAGCAAGCCCAAGCAACCCAGCATCATGTGTTTGCAGTCACATCCCAGAAGAAAATTCACAGATGGCTAGACGGGGCTCATCCCAAGAACCAGTTCCCATGTTGTTTATGGTTCATGCGGATCCTCTTTGAATACACGGAACCACGAACACGTGAAGCTGCCTTATACTGACTTAAACCCTTGGCCCATCAAGATCAGTATTGTCTGCTCAGAACGGCAGGAGCTCTTCAGGGTCTCAGGCAGAGGTCTTTTCACAGAATCATAGAATGTTAAAGTTGGAAGGGACCTTGCAGGTCATCTAGTCCAACCCCCTGCACTCTGCCAGAGCACAGCTGAAAGATAGCCCTACATACCTACAACATACCCGAAAGATTATCATCCAGCCTCCGCTTGAAAAGGTCCAGCGAAGGATCATTCACCCCCTCCCGAGGCAGTCTGTTCCTCTGCTCAACCACTCTTACAGTTAGGAAGTTTCTCCTGATATTTAGCCAGTAACGACTCCTTGGAATTTCCACCCATTAGACCTAGTCTTGCAATCCGGAGCAAGAGAGAACAGATCCGCTCCATCTTCTACATGACAGCCCTTCAAGTACTTGAAGACTGCAATCATGTCCCCTCTAAGCCTTCTCTTCCCCAGGCTAAACAGACCCAACTCTTTCAGCCTTTCCTCATAAGACTTGGATTCCAACCCTCTCACCATCCTGGTTGCCCTCTTTCACATAACCTGTAGTCTGATCCTCACTGGAGATGCTGAGGATTGAACCTGGGACCTTCTGCGTGCCAAGCAGATGTTCTGCCTCTGAGTCATGGCCCCTCCCCATAATGCCCCCGCTGGACCCCAAGGTTGGAAGACTGATTGGGCTGCTGGGGAAGGGGAGAAAGTCTCACTTCACAAGCTCTCTGGGCACACCTTGAAGAAAATGGTAGGATACAAGCAATGCTCCCTCTAAGCTGTGGAGTCTTGTGAGCAAAAATTCTACTTTGTGAGCTACTGGCATTCAAGTTGTGAGCGAGCCATTTGGCTGCTGCATCAATTCGTTTGCTCTGGAGCCATCCCTTCCTGAGCGAAGACAAAAATGTGTGAGCCGGAGGCTAAAAAGCTGTGAGCTAGCTCACACTAATTCAGCTTGGAGGGAACACTGGATACAAGTCATAGTTTGCTGCTTGGGGGAGGAAAGGAGAAAACATGACCTCCTGAGTGAGATGACTCCCTTATCCCCCTGAAAGTAATACAGTACAGAGGACTGAGCATGTAAACGTGCATTCGGCTGCGTGTCTGCAGGCGCTGTGGTGGACAGATGCCGGGTGCCACCCAAAATTATCCCTGCCACCCTCTTTCACCCATTTCATGCGGCCACAGGAAAGCCCACGTGGAGGGAAGCTCCCTTACCTCTCTTCCGACCGCCGAGCCAACCTTAATCCACAACTCCTCCTCTCTCAGCCCGCACAACCAGATGGAAAGTGACTAAACTCCCTTCACCTTTGATCTCCGTGCCTATGATATTTTCCAAAACGAAGCCCAGACAGCCAACAGCCTTCACGCAGAGCGTCTCTACCCTGCACAACAAGTAAAAGAGTGGATCAAGTCCGGGTTGCGACAGTTTATGGGAAGTCAGGCGGCCTCGCCCGCTCCCGTTTTGTGAGGCCACAAGCTGCTACCTCACAGGGGTCCTGAGAAAACTGTACAATCAAACAATTGTGTAGGTGGGCAATTTTCTCAGTGGAGGGTGGTAAGCAGTGGGGTACCGCAGGGATCAGTACTTGGTCCACTGCTTTTTAACTTGTTCATTAATGATTTGGAGATGGGAGTAAGCAGTGAAGTGGCTAAATTTGCGGATGATACAAAGTTGTTCAGGGTGGTGAAAACCAGTGAGGATTGTGAGGCACTCCAAGGGGATCTGTCAAGGATGGGCGAGTGGGCGTCAACATGGCAAATGGGGTTCAATGTGGCCAAGTGCAAGGTGATGCACATTGGAGCCAAAAATCCTAAATATAAATACACATTGATGGGGTCTGAACTGGCAGAGACTGAGCAAGAGAGAGATCTTGGAGTTGTAGTGGATAACTCACTGAAAATGTCGAGACAGTGTGTGACTGCAATAAAGAAGGCCAATGCTATGCTGGGGATTATTAGGAAGGGTATTGAAAACAGATCAGCCAATATAATAATGCCCCTATATAAATCAATGGTGAGACCTCATTTGGAATACTGTGTGCAGTTCTGGTCACCACACCTTAAAAAGGATATTATAGCTTTGGAAAAAGTGCAGAAAAGGGCAACTCGAATGATAAAAGGGTTGGAACACTTTCCCTATGAGGAAAGGTTAAAGCGCTTAGGGCTCTTTAGCTTGGAGAAAAGACGACTGAGGGGTGACATGATCGAGGTTTATAAGATTATGCATGGGAAAGAGCAGGTAAAGAAAGAGGTACTTTTCTCCCTTTCTCACAATACAAGAACTCGTGGGCACTCCATGAAACTGCAGAGCGGTCGGGTTAGAACGGATAAAAGGAAGTACTTCTTCACCCAAAGAGTGATTAACACATGGAATTCACTGCCACAGGAAGTGGTGGGTGCTACAAGCATGGACGGCTTCAAAAGGGAATTAGATAAGCATATGGAGCAGAGGTCTGGAGATTAGTCACCTTGTAAATAGCCTATCACGGGTGGTGGTGGGTATGTGGGGTGTGGGGTGTTTGGGAGATATAAGCAGGGCTTCGGCCCTGGAAGTTTGTCTTGTGTTTTGCCAATAAACTATTAGCTGATCCCTTACACGCGTCTGAACCCAGTATGTTATATTCCTCTAAGCTGAGTTAGTGCGAGCTAGCTCACAGTTTCTTAGCCTACGGCTCACACATTTTTGCCTTCGCACAGGAAGGAGGGCTCCAGAGCAAACTGATTTATGCAACAGCCAAATTGCTCGCTCACAGCTTTAACACCAGCAGCTCACAAAGTAGGATCTCTGCTCACAAGACTCCACAGCTTAGAGGGAGCGTTGGTTGTGGGTCATTCAGCAAAGGAAGAAGAAGAAGAAGAAGAGAAGAAGAAGAGATTGGATTTATACCCTGCCCTTCACTTGGAGTCTCAGAGCGGCTTACAAACTCTTTTCCCTTCCCCTCCCCACAACAGACACCCTGTGAGGTGGGTGGGGCTGAGAGAACTCTGACACAAACTGCTCTTTTTCAGGAACAGCTGTGCCAGAGCTTGTGACTGACCCAAGGTCATCCAGCCAGGTGCAAGTGGAGAAGTGGGGAATCAAACCCGGTTCTCCCAGATTAGAGTCTGCACACTTAACCACTACACCAAACTGGTAACATGCTGCCTCTCCAGTGACTTGCTTGAGGCAGCTCATGAGGTTACAAGCAATACAATAAAAACATAAAAAGCATTCCACCATAAAAAACTATTAATATAAAAAACCAAGCCATAAAAACATAAGCCATAAAACATCCCTCAGGCTAAAGACAGCATAAAAATAAACAAAACCAAATGGCTTGGCACCTGAAGGAGAGAAGGTCGGTGGCCAGGCAAGCCTTGAGGAGGAGGGCTTTCCAAAAGAAGGGTGCTACCACTGAAAAAGCCCCGCCTGCAGTCACCATCCACTTCATCTCTTCAGAGCAGGGAGATTCATCTGCTCCATAGGTGCTCTTTAAGAATCTGCCTGGGCCCATCAGGGTGGAGATTACACTGCTCCTGTGTTGGGCCAGGGCTCAGAAGGGAGGCCCAGGTAGAGAGCCCAAAGAGGTACATGTGAGGGGAGAAAGTAAGAAGGAGAGAGATGGCTAAGGGGATGCCGGTTGGGGGGAGTTAAGATCAGCAGGGGCCTCAGCCTGTGGCCAACTGAGGAAGACAGTATGGGAGAAGGCGGTCCTTGATACCCCAGCCCTAAGCTGTTTAGGGCCTTAAAGGTAAAAACTAGCACTTTGGATTCTGCCCTAGAGAAGGAGGATCTGAGGAAGATACTTAGCGAGATCATCGCTCCAGCAATAGGCTTAACAGCGGATGAACTGGTAAAAGAGATGGAGACAGCTTATAGGGCTTACTCCGATTACATTAAAAAAGAATAGCCTGCCTGGAGAAATTGTGGACAGATTCTCAAGAAGACAGACCAGAGGTGCTATTTTAAAGGCGACATCAGCAACTCCACTGAAAATGGGAAAGTTAATCATTAAAACTTTAAAAGACATTCCATTTGAAATTCGTCAAAAGAGGGAAAACTATAAGGACAATTTCTTTTCTTCAAATGAATGGAATTTCGTATAGGTGGGCGATCACGGAGGGTGTCATCTTCAAGATCAATGATAAAAGAGAAAAGATTGATTCCACCTTTAGAGCCAAGGAATTTTTGCGACGCCAGCTGGGAACGGAGGAAGATTCCAAAGAGGACGAAACAAAATCAAGTGACTCTGCCACCTCGGCAACGGAGGAGGACTCTGCTGTGGAAACCGGAGCAGAGGCAGCCAGAGTGGTATATGACTTTAGAGACAGAAAACCGAAGTAAAGGCAGAAGGACTCTGAGAATTGCCTTTTGAAGCGAAGAATAAGAAGATGATCAGAAAGCTATCTCATAACAACTAACAAAATAACATGTTAACATTGAAGCTGAGACAAACAAGAACTCAACAAGTATATTGTTCTTATTAACACTTATATTACTAACACTTTCACTAACAGGAATAAGATCTCCTCCTCTTGGGGATTTAGTATCGTGTGGTTACCTTTTCTTTGTCCCTAGATGTAGTCCCCTTCCTTCACACTTTCTTTGTAGTTTGTAGTGTATTGCAAAAATAAAAATATCCCTCTGGGGATTTAAAAAGAAAAAGGAAAAAAGGATTCTGCCCTAATTGCAGATCTTCGGCCCCAGGGGTGACATTGTCCCTATTTCCCAAAATTGCCTTGTTGTTGAAATTTGGACGACCTGAATGTTCCGGACCAGTTTCCAAACACAGTACGTTGAATTCTGGATACGATCACCATGGTCAGGTCAGACTTTGTGAGGAATGGACACAGCTGGATGTGACGTTCCATGGAGATAGGGGCACATCATATCTCTGGGCTTCCATATCTAAACAAACAAAAGGAGGTTTCTGGTCTTTTCTTTCCGTTCAGTTTATTACTTGACAAACACGCAGGCCCGGAACCTGGTAGTTATGTCACGCTAGGATCTCCCAGCTTATCTTCCCCAGTGATAAGGATGATCAGGGACCTGGAGACCAAGCCCTATGAGGGAAGGCTGAGGAACTTGGGAATGTTCAGTCTGGAGAAGAGGAGATGGAGGGGGGGCCTGATTGCTCTCTTGAAGAATTTGAAGGGCTGTCCCTTAGAGGAGGGCAGGGAGCTGTCCCTCTTGGCAGCAGAGGGTAGGACTCGCAATCATGGGTTTAAAATAAAGGGCGGGAAGGTACCGGCTGGATCTTAGGGAAAACTTCTTTACAGTCAGAGTTGTGCCACAGTGGCATCAACTGCCCAGGGAGGTGGTCAGCTCCCCCTCACTGGCAGTCTTCAAGCAGCGGCTGGACAAACACTTTTCAGGGATGCTCGAGGCTGATCCTGCATTGAGCAAGGGGTTGGACTAGATGGCCTGTGTGGCCCCTTCCAACTCTGTGACCCTATGATAAGTTGCAGCTTTGGGGAGGTTCCATGGCTTGGTAGTAGAGCATCTGCTTGATACACAGAAGGTCCCAGGTTCAATCCCTGGAATCTCCAGTTAAAAGGATCAGGTAGGAGGTGATACGAAAGACCTTTTCCTGAGACCCTGGAGAGCCGCTGCCGGTCTTGAGTAGACAATGCTGATGGACCAAGGGTCTGATTCAGTAGAAGGCAGCTTCATGTGGTCCTGGGGTAAAATGACTCTTCGCCCCCAACCCATGTGCCCAAGAAGGCAGATGTAATCTTCATTGTTGTATGGAGGTGGGACTGGTTCAGCGATTGTGTTACTCCTGTATCCAGCTTACCAGCTGAGATCCTCTTCTCAAGCCCTGAGCCCGCTTGCAGGGAGGGCGGGGTATAAATATATATATAAAAATAAATAAATAGAAAGGTATAGCTAGCGGAGGCCTGAAACGGGGCTTTTCCAGTGGTGACCTTTGGAATGCCTCCCCTTTTAGGCTTGCCTGGCACATGCCAAGTTAAACCATTTCTCTAGTTATTGACCTCATACTGTATCCAAAACATTTGTTTCTATTATCCACCTTATAGTTTTCATATATACCTTTTGCTTACAATTGAATATATAGTTCTTATTTCCTTTAATTCGGATATATGCCAGAAAGTTTTGTTATACTCTTCTAACCATTCATAAAATCTTGACCATGTGTCCTCAAAGTCTTCTTTATTATATCCTCTCAAAATCGAAGTTAAATTGTCCTTCTCTGCTGTTTCCAATATTTTATTTATAGTTTCTTCCTTAGAGGGAACTTCATTTCTTCTCCAATATTTGGCATATAATATTCTTGCCATTGTCACTATGTGTATGATAAGATAAAAGTATTTTTTTTTTATTTCTCTGGTACTATGTTCAATAAAAATAGTTCTGGTAAAAAAGATACAGTAGTTTTCAACACTTTTTGTAACAATTCATGTATCCAAGACCAATACTTCTTAACAGCAGTTTGGTGTAGTGATTAAGTGCACGGACTCTAATCTGGGAGAACCGGGTTTGATTCCCCACTCCTCCACATGCAGCTGCTGGTGTCACCTTGGGTCCTTCATAAGTTCTTTCAGAGCTGTTCTCTCAAGGGCAGTTCTTGAGAGAGCTCTCTCAGCCCCACCTACCTCACAGGGTGTCTGTTGTGGGGAGGGGAAGGGAGTTTGTAAGCCGCTCGGAGACACCTTTTGGTAGTGAAGGGTGGGGTATAAATCCAATTTCTTCTTCTTCTTAACTGTTTTTAACGCTTGTGTTTAAACCACTTTTTAAAGACGCTTGTGTTTTAATGGATTTGATTTAATAGTCATAAGTAGTCAAGCAGGTCTCTTGAGAGCAAGCAACCATATCAATTATTTCACTAAAAAAGAGAAAAAGTAAAGATGGCCTCAAGCATGAAAAGCCGGCATGGGGGACTAGGCAGTCAGTGCCAATCCCACAACAGCTGCTGCACAACTGGAATTTCCTCCCTAGGTTTCATCCACAGGGTTGGCAGTCCCGCAGTGACCAGGCTCAATCTAATCCATCTGCTGTCACATACAACATCATTCATGGTCTTGGGTAGGGGCTGTGGCTCCGTGAGAGAACCTGTGGTTGGCATGCAGAAGGTTCCAGGTTCAATCCCCAGTACCTCCAGTTGAAAGAACCAGGGGGTAGGTGATTTGAAAGACCTCATACTGAGACCCCGGAGAGCCACTGCCAGTCTTAGTTGACAATACTGACTTTGATGGACCCATGGTCTGACTCAGTATAAGGCAGTGTACTAGCTCGCCAGCTTCAGGTATTGGGTTACAGCGTCTCTTGCTGCTTCTCAAAGATAACAAGGACAAAGGGGGTCTCCAAAGCCCAGGGCCGTTCAATCCGAGGTCAGGTTTTCCAGTAATCAATCAAGGTAGTGTGGGCAGTTCAGCGTCTAAGGTACACATTGCATCCATACCCAAAAGTGTCTCTTGGGAAACTTTATAGCCGCATGCCCAAACGTCATGCAAACAGCCAGCTTCTCAGGAACAGTTCTGTAAAGACTCATCTTCATTATCAACAGGCAGCTGGCGTTGAGCCAAGAGATGTGCACTTTGCCTCCTAGTCTATAACTCTGTTCTCAGCCTTCTTCTGTGGCGTTCCAAAGGTGCAGGTGATTCCAGAGGGCTGGGAGTGGCTAACTGACCTTGGCCTGCTGAACTAAGGGTGGAGGGTGGAGGTGATTCTGAACCAGCTTTTGGCTGTAAGACCTGGCATGCCTGAACCTCATTTTCCTGCTGGTCAGCTTCTGTTGATGCTGGACTGGCTACGCAGGGCCCCTCTTCTTCTGAGGAGACCTCACTGTCACTGAGCCCTGGCTGACCCATGACAGGCAGCTCTGTGTGTATGTGTTCATGTGCGTCCCTCATATCTGCAAGACCACCTCTTCCTCTATGCCTCACCATAACAGTTTCACCCACCTGAGCAGGATCTTCTGCAGGTGCCATACTGAAAATGGGCAACATCAACAATGGCCCATACTTGTGCAGTCTCAGTTGTGGCTCTCACCTTATGAAATAGCCTGCCTGATGAGATCAAGAAAGCTCCCACTCTCCTGGCTTTCTGCAAACTATGCAAAACTGAATTATTCAAGAGAGCCTTTTGCTCCAGAAATGGTTTCCTGAACACTGTGGAAAAAGCTTGGATAATGGGTTAGGGACTGTAGACTAGCTCACTGTATTGCTGTAAGCAGGTTCCAATGATGTAATTTTTGCATTTGTTTTAACATATCGTGTTAATACTTACACTTTGTTTCACCTCTGGTTGCATCCAAATCCCTCCAATTCAAATCCTGTTGCTTTGTCCATTGGATGTCCCACCCTTTTGATTGCACTGACTTATTCTGTGTAATTTGCCCAGCGAGAAAGGCAGACTATAAATAATGTAAGTACATGACTAAATAAATAATCCTCCCTTGATGGAAGACAAAGGGAACCAGGCCTCAAAGGCTCCAACCACACTAGCATATCAGCCAAAGTTTATAAAACTCCCTGTTTGTCACAGTTAGGAGAATGACGTTTGAGTCCAGTGGCATCTTAAAGACCAACAAAATTTAATTCTGGATAGAAGCATGCACACAAAAGCTTATACCTGGGAAAAAACTTTGTTGGTCTTAAAAGTGGCACTGGATTCAAACTCCGTTCTGCTGCTTCAGACCAACATGGCTCCAGTGTTCCCTCTAAGCTGAGTTCGTGTGAGCGAGCTCACAGTTTTTTAGCCTCCGGCTCAAACATTTTTGTCTTTGCTCAGGAAGGACGGCTCCAGAGCAAACTAATCTATGCAGCAGCCAGATCGCTCACTCAGAACTTTAATGCCGGTAGCTCACAAAGTAGAATTTTTGCTCACAAGACTCCACCCCTGATGTAGCCAATCCTCCAAGAGAAGAAGAAGAAGAAGAGATTGGATTTATACCCTACCCTTCACTACCCAAAGGCGTCTCATAGCGGCTTACAAACTCCTTTCCCTTCCCCTCCCCACAACAGACACCCTGTGAGGTGGGTGGGGCTGAGAGAGCTCTGACAGAAACTGCTCTTTTTCAAGGACAGCTGTGCCAGAGCTTATGACTGACCCAAGGTCACATCAGCAGGTGCAAGTGGAGGAGTGGGGAATCAAACAGAGCTCTTCTTACAGGGGCTTACAGAGCTCATCTTACAGGGGCTATTGTAAGCTCTTGGAGGTTTGGCTACATTAGGGGTGTGTCGCCTAATATGCAAAGGAGTTCCTGCTACAAAAAGAGCCCTGTCAGTGGCATTATACCCGGTTGAAGTCCCTCCCCTCCCCAAACTCCTCAGGTTCCACCCCCAAAATCTCCAGGTACTTCCCAACCCAGAGCTGGCAACCCTCGTCACAGAGGAAACCTGCGCCTCCCAGCTACAAACTTCCTCCTCCAATGAGAACACAGCACCTCTAGGACAGGCCGGCTTTGCAGTGCCCGAGCACTGGACTGAGGTTCAGTTTATTGGTTCTCATCTATCCCATTACCTTTTCCAAGCACCTGTTCAGGATCTTCTACCCAACTCAGCTAGGGTTGCCAGCTCCAGGTTGGGAAATTCCCAGAGATTTTGGGATGGAACCTGGGGATTAGGGTTGCCAGCTCCAGGTTGGAAATGCCTGGAGATTTTGAAAGTGAAGCCAGAGGGGGACGGGGTTTGAAGAAGAAGAAGAGATTGGATTTATACCCCACCCTTCACTAGCTTACAAACGCCTTTCCCTTCCCCTCCCCACAACAGACGCCCTGTGAGGTAAAAGAAGAAAAGAAGAGATTGGATTTATCCCCCGCCCTTCACTACCCGAAGGGGTCTCAGAGCAGCTTACAAACTCCTTTCCTTTCCCCTCCTCACAACAGACACCCTGTGAGGGAAAAGAAGAAGAAGAAGAGATTGGATTTATACCCCACCCTTCACTAGCTTACAAACGCCTTTCCCTTCCCCTCCCCACAACAGACGCCCTGTGAGGTAAAAGAAGAAAAGAAGAGATTGGATTTATCCCCCGCCCTTCACTACCCGAAGGGGTCTCAGAGCAGCTTACAAACTCCTTTCCTTTCCCCTCCTCACAACAGACACCCTGTGAGGGAAAAGAAGAAGAAGAAGAGATTGGATTTATACCCCACCCTTCACTAGCTTACAAACGCCTTTCCCTTCCCCTCCCCACAACAGACGCCCTGTGAGGTAAAAGAAGAAAAGAAGAGATTGGATTTATCCCCCGCCCTTCACTACCCGAAGGGGTCTCAGAGCAGCTTACAAACTCCTTTCCTTTCCCCTCCTCACAACAGACACCCTGTGAGGGAAAAGAAGAAGAAGAAGAGATTGGATTTATACCCCACCCTTCACTAGCTTACAAACGCCTTTCCCTTCCCCTCCCCACAACAGACGCCCTGTGAGGTAAAAGAAGAAAAGAAGAGATTGGATTTATCCCCCGCCCTTCACTACCCGAAGGGGTCTCAGAGCAGCTTACAAACTCCTTTCCTTTCCCCTCCTCACAACAGACACCCTGTGAGGGAAAAGAAGAAGAAGAAGAGATTGGATTTATACCCCACCCTTCACTAGCTTACAAACGCCTTTCCCTTCCCCTCCCCACAACAGACGCCCTGTGAGGTAAAAGAAGAAAAGAAGAGATTGGATTTATCCCCCGCCCTTCACTACCCGAAGGGGTCTCAGAGCAGCTTACAAACTCCTTTCCTTTCCCCTCCCCACAACAGACATCCTGTGAGGCAAGTGGGGCTGAGAGAGCTCTGACAGAAACTGCTCTTTTTCAAGGACAGTTCTTATCAGAACTACGGCTTGCCCAAGGTCATCCAGCGAGGTGCAAGTGGAGGAGTGGGGAATCAAAGGAGACGGACTTCAGTCTGGTATAATAACATACACTCCACCTTCCAAAGCGGCCATTTTATCCAGGTAAACTGATCTCTGTCACCCGGGGGTCAGTTATAATCCTAGGAACAGACACCACCTAGAGGCTGGCAACCCCACTGGGAAGGGAGGGGTCTGGGGAGGACAGGGACCTCAGCGGGGCATAATGCCATAGAATCCACCCTCCAAAGCAGCCATTTTCTCCATGGGGAGCTGATCTCTGTCATCTGGAAACCAGCTCTCATTCTGGGACATCGCCAGGTGCCACCTGGCTGTTGCTAACCCTAAACTCAGCTATTAGTAAGATACTAAGCTGGGTGTCATCCATATAACAGTGGCACCCCACTTGGTTAACACTGAGAGGATGCCTAAAACCCAACAATCTATATATCTAATAGCCAAGGCGCCCCCTGCATGCGGATATCTAAATCCACACATTGGGGGCACCTAGGGGGCAGAGATTTTCCTGCACATTTGGGGCAATCCCCAGATGTGCAGAAAAATCTGAAATTTATTTTAAAAAACCTATAGGGGGGGATACTTAAATCCCCCCAAAAGTAAAGATCGTTCCCTGCGCATGTGCAGAGAATGTACTCACCACTAGGAACTGTGACAGAGCCGTGCAGGGCTTGCCGCCGTTGCTGCTTTCGGCGGCTGCGGTGGTGGTGGTGGAAAGCCTTGGCGGGCCAGCGGCTGGGAGCCACAGCCATTGCTGCTGTCAGCAGGGTGGAAAGAAGCTTGGCGGCCCAGCAGCTAGGAGCCGCACAGGGCTCACAGCCATTGCTGCTGGCGGCTACAGTGGGGGGGGGAGAAACCTTGGAGGGCCGGTGGCTAGAGCTGCAGCCGTTGCTGCTGTGGGGGGGGAGCCTGGCGACCCCAGCGGACTGCCTGCTGGGCTCTCCAGCGGCTGCTGCCACCTCCTCTTCTGTTTCCTAAAAACCGGAAGTTCCAGTCCACTTGGGGGGGGGAGGCGGAGTAACGCTGACCATCATCTTCATGAACACTTTTAGAGAATTGTTGTCTTAGCGTGTTTCCATTTATTTATTTTCCCTCCCTTCCTCCAAGGAGCGGGATACTATTTTCCTCCTCTCCAATATTATCCTTACAGCAACCCGTTGAATTTAGGCGAAGTGTGTGTGTGTGACTTGGTCTAGCATGAGCTTCAGGGCAGAGCAGGGATTCTGAACCCAGATCCACCCCAGTCCACACACACACACACAGACTGGAGATCTGATTGTTGACATGAGTCAAGAGCAAACCCGATATCTTTTTTTTTTTTGCACATTTGCAGAAAACATATTTTTCAATCGAAAGGTGGAAGGATATACTATAGCCAGCAATCCCTGGAAACTGAGAACTCGAAGACAATGGAGCCACCGAATTTATTTCCTAGTTTGTCTTAAACACCCACCCCCTGGCCCCCATATCCAGTCTTGTCTTCCACCCCCATGCACCGGTCACAGATAAATTTTCTATTTCTCCGTCACCCGCTATGGCTTTCTCATTAAAGCCGGAACTCTAATTATCGTTTCCTCAAGAACAACTTATGGAAAAGGAAATCCAACGAGCAATCGCTTGTAAGTCTGATATACATCCATTCCCTCCAGTGGGCGCGCACACTCCTTTCGGGAAGTGGCAGCGCCAAGGGCTAACAAGGAAATATGGATGCAGTAAACAGTTCCTAGACGCAACCTCTAATGGCGAGCCATGCCGCCGTTTCCCAGGACACCCGACGAGGTCTTTTAATTCCGACTGCGAACACAGTCGTGGACCAAGGTCAGAGCCTCCCACGTTGCTCCCTGTCCTCCCCCTCCCCAAACCCGCTAATGATTTCATCTGCCTCGGAGTACCTCGGCAGCATCTGACCTCTTGCCCCTTAGCCTGTACTACCCCCCCAAAAAAATGCTGCACTGCCAAGCCAAGATCGTTAGGCTGATGTGCCGCTGCCATGCTCTCAACTAATGGCTTCGTCTCCAGCTACAAAAACCTCTGAACAGCAGGAAGCCAGCAACAATAACAAACCAGAACAGCACATGATAGCCCGTTCAAAGCAAGACGACGAGGGGGTCTTACAGTTGTGCAGCTTGTGTGCCCCAAGGAGGGCCTGGTTCTCTAGTGTCTTCGGTCAAAGGGTTATGCTTTGCACTGGCCTCCCATTATCACAGGTAGCTCTGACAATAGTCAGTGATAAATTTCACATTTTCGGAATTCCTGATTTCTGCTATGTTATGATCAACAAATTATCTCCCCCGGCTTGGCTCGCTGCGATCCAGTGTGAAATAACCACTGTACTTTGTATGTGGCTTAATCTTTTTTTTTTGGGGGGGTGTACTTTATTTATTTTTTTATTTAACAAATAACAGAAATGAAACATAGTGGATATAAGTTAGACAGAGCAATAACAGTTATGAGCAAAACCACTTAGCATTTTTTTTAATAAACTGAACAGAGAAAGGATTACTTGGTGCCTATGCAAATTCTCTTTCTTGTAAACAGATAAACGGTTATAGTATCCTCTATATATTCAAAAACAGAGCCAGTGCTTGTCCATAACAAATGAAGGAACCACTTCCTTTTCTGATAGAAACCGAATTATCGAGAACCATTTACAAACAAATGGTGTTTGGTAGTCGTCATCGGAGTGCTTAGTTGTACCATTCGTTATTTTGTCCATAATGAATTGTATCCAAATCTTATCATACCATAACTCTAAAGGATGGCATGAGGGTGATTTCCACTTCGCCGCAACGGTAAGCCTAGCCGCCGCAAGTAATATGGAGACTGATTCTTGTATTCGTTTTGGGGGAGGTGACTCAGGCCATACTTCAAGAAGGAATTGTTCAGGTGTTAAAGGCTTAATATCCGCAACAGATTTAATTGCACATCAGTTTCCCTGATACAGCAATATAACATGTTGCCTACGGAAGTGGCATTAAAAACCCCCCCTCCCCCCCCCCCCCCCCCATTGATCTGATGATAACATTTACAGGCTAGCGACATGTTCAGGACACTTATCTGCAACAGCATATATGTAGTTTCCAAACTGGGAGCAGGAAAACTGCAGCAGCTCATACCCTCTTTACCCACAGTTCACCTGCCAGGTGGCAGCCGTGGGAGTCTTATCAGCAGTGTTCCCTCTAAGCTGAGCTGATGTGAGCCAGCTCAGTTTTTTAGCCTCCGGCTCACACATTTTTTGTCTTAGCTCAGGAAGGATGGCTCCAGAGCAAACTAATTTATGCGGTAGCCGAATTGTTTGCTCACAACTTTAAGGCTGGTAGCTCACAAAGTAGAATTTTTGCTCACAAGACTCCACAGCTCAGAGGGAACATTGCTTATCAGTCTCACCCACCTCTCCTGTAATCTCCGTCATGGGGCACAGACAGACATACTCAGCTGAGTTCCCTCCCCTCCCCAAACCTTGCCCTCCGCAGGCCCCACCCCCCAAAATCTCCAGCTGTTTCCCAACCCAGAGCTGGCAACCCTATAAGGGATTATATTTATTCCACGAAACTCATGGTCCCCACCCCACCCCTTTGATTTTTACAATGATCATACAAGGTTGGTTGGGCCGAGAAAAAGAAACCGGCTTAAGATCCACCCGTCCACCCATCCTGAACTTGATGGCCAAGTGAGAAGCTGAACCCAGGTCTCCCGAATCAGGAGAGAACATAAGAACATAAGAGACGCCAATGTTGGATCAGGCCACTGGCCCATCCAGTCCAACACTCTGTATCACACAGTGGCCAGAAATACCAGTGCCATCAGGAGGTCCAGCAGTGGGGCCAGGACATTAGAAGCCCTCCCACTGTTGACCCCCCCCCCAAGCACCAAGAAGACAGAGCATCACTTGCCCCAGAGCCCCTAGCTATACCTTGTGGCTAATAGCCACTGATGGACCTCTGCTCCATATGCTTATCTAATTCCCTTTTGAAGCCGTCCATGCTTGTAGCCGCCACCACTTCCTGTGGCAGTGAATTCCAAGTGTTAATCACTCTTTGGGTGAAGAAGTACTTCCTTTTATCCGTTCTAACCCGACCGCTCTGCAGTTTCATGGAGTGCCCACAAGTTCTTGTATTGTGAGAAAGGGAGAAAAGTACCTCTTTCTTTACCTGCTCTTTCCCATGCATAATCTTATAAACCTCGATCATGTCCCCCCTCAGTCGTCTTTTCTCCAAGCTAAAGAGCCCTAAGCGCTTTAGCCTTTCCTCATAGGGAAAGTGTTCCAACCCTTTTATCATCCGAGTTGCCCTTTTCTGCAGAGAGATAACTTCCCAATCAAAGGCCTTTTCCTCAGAGGTTATCTGTCCCAGGTTCAATGCTGTTGGGAAATGGGGTTTTTCCCTGCTTCCCCAGAGCACTGTGGTGAATTTGCGCCCCTTCCAGGGCTTCCCCGGCTTTTCTCTGATTTTCCTCAAACCTGCTTCCTCGGAGCCTGGATGGCTGCCGTGTGGGTAGGAAAGTCTGTATTGTCCCACCCCCGCCCCCTAAGGCAGCTGTCCCCACCCCGACACCCAGTGTTCCCTCTAAGGTGAGTTAGTGTGCGCTGGCTCACAGTTTCTTTAGCCTCCGGCTCACACAGTTCTGTCTTAGCTCAGGAAGGATGGCTTCGGAGCAAACTCACTGACGCAGCAGCCACGCGCGCTCACAACTTTCATGCGGCTAGCTCACAAAGTAGAATTTTTGCTCACAAGACTCCACAGCTTAGAGGGAGCATTGCCCGACACCAGGGGGCTTGGTTTAAAAAAAAACAAAAATCCCTGCAATTGAATATCATTACATCGATAGAATGTTATAACAATATATGCAACAGGATCTCTGCACTCTGTCAGGACCCACAGCTAAGCAACGAAGTACACGCTTCCAAGAAGGTTTTACTTTTATTGAAAAGCTATAGATGCGATAACATGAACACTGTTAGGAATGGTGGGTTACCTGTGTGCATAATAAGATATAGGGCATTCGTATGCACCCCCCCCCCATAGCCATAACCAATTAGGAGGCCTCCCGCACGTGGGATACTGTTGGACTCTCTAACGGTTGCGAAGCTGGGAACAGAGAAGCTCCCACGGACGATAGACACCACATACTCCACCAGTACAACATCAAAGATAAGCGTTACAGCTCTGAAGCAATTAAGTGCATGGGAAGGAATGCAAAGCAATTAGAAAACATCTCCACACTCATGGCAGCGTAGGTGACATACTCCCAGTTTCATTTTTGAAAAGTAAGTTTCTGGCTCTACGGTTGTAAATAAAAAAGGGGGAAGGCGTACCTACACCACAGAAAAGGCTAGAGGCTTATGGCTGTTGTTTTAAGATGAGAATTCAGAAAACAAGTTACAAATATTTGTACAACATGGTATAGATCAGGGGTGGCCGAACTTGCTTAACGTAAGAGCCACACAGAATAAATGTTAGATGTTTGAGAGCCGCAAGACATGAACAAATATTACACTTTTTTGGAGGAAATATGCGAATTTGCTTTTTATTAACATTAAATGAGACTGTCAAAAAATAATAACACAAGGGGTGAAAGCAAATATTGATGATATTTATTTGTCCAGTGATATTTGTTTGCTAATAATATTTAGCTACTCCAGCCACCCTGCCAGGAGCCGAACAATATGTGTGGAAGAGCCGCATGTGGCTCCCGAACCACAGTCTGGCCACCCCTGGTATAGATACAACAATATTCCATTGCTATTTTTTTTTATTTAAAAAACACACCTGAAAAAGCCCCAGTGGCTTGGGGAAGGTGGGGATGGCCACTACTGGGAAACTGGGGAAGAAGAAGAAGAAGAGAATAGATTGGATTTATACCCCACCCTTCACTACCCAAAGGTGTCTCAGAGCGGCTTACAAACTCCTTTCCCTTCCCCTCCCCACAACAGACACCCTGTGAGGTGGGTGGGGCTGAGAGAGCTCTTTTGAGGACTGGATTTGAGAGAACAGCTCTGATAGAACTATGGCCTGCCCAAGGTCATCCAGCAGCTGCATGTGGAGGAGTGGGGAATCAAACCCGGTTCTCCCGGATTAGAGTCCGCGCACTTAACCACTGTGGAGGAACCAGTCAGTCAGAAACCAGATGCCACGTGGAAGCTCCGTTGCCACTGTGCTATATATCAGCAGGTGTTCCAGTAGCAGGGAAACAGGGTTGCAAGGTCCCGTCCCCCCCGGCCACCAGGGGGGTAAAGCTGTCACAGATCCGGAAATTCCTAGAGATTTGCGGGTGGAGCCTGGGGAAGACAGGGACCTCAGTGGGGTACAATGCCATAGGGGCCACCCTCCCAAGCATCCACTTTCTCCATGGGAACTGATCTCTGTAGTCTGTAAGGAGGAGCTGTAATTCCAGGGGATGCCAAGGTCCCATCTGGAAGCCAGCGTCCCTGTGGGAAACCCCACAACTCCATCCCTGTGTGAAAACCACCAAATACAGTTTTGCTCTCCTTGGTAACCAGATGAGTTCCCAGTGTCAAAGCAAAAGGGTTCCTGACTTTTCACAGAGGTTCTCGGCTCTTCCTCAGCATTAGAGCCGAAAGGATTTGTTCCCCCAAAAGGGTTAAAGCCACTTCTGCTGCCCCAGGGGATTAAGCAGTGCTGTCCCAGCCAAGGGAGAGAGCAGTGAAGTTTATTATGAACTGAGATCGAGGCAGCTCTTAACCGAGTGATTTCATTTTATTCAGCCCATAAGAACACTAGACAAAAATACGTAGAACAAGGCTGACTTATATATGATTCGAACGGGCAAAACCACACCCCACAAACAGATAACAACCAATCGGAATATGGAGCTTGGAACCAATGAGATCGGTTCCCGCCGAAGCCAAAGGCTTCTCTGATTGGCCTGTCAATCCATGGCTGCGGTCACACGCAACATTAGCCACGCAAGAGATACGGAAGACAAGCGGAGTTTCCGGTCGCGATCTCACCAGCACATCTGGGAAGCGTAGTGCTTCCGTGGCACAACTGAGGCTTCCTGCCGAAAAAGCGCAGCAAAAAACTAGTACCTTGGAGGTACTAGTTTCCAGAAACTGCGGGGCAAGGGCGGGCGTCTGATCGCGTTTCCGGTGGTATCCGGCGCCCGCCCATGTCCCCTTGCGGAAAAGGGTTTTTTTCCCCCCACGTCTCCGTGGATGCGCACACGCACCCAACGGAGCATGCGCATTCGTAGTGTACACACAAAAAAAAAACCAGTTCGCCGCGCCGCGCGCTTCTTCATTGCGCGCAGGCGTGTGTTGTGATCGGCACCTCTCCCTTGCCATGGAACCTCCACAGTACCTCCACAGAACCTCCACAGTAGGTCTGATCGCTTTACTGCATGTTAGTTTGCCCCGGGGCAAACAGCCACACTTCTCCTCTGCAGTTTCCTGTCCGTGTGGCAGGGGCCCATGTTATGCTAAGGTCTAATGGAACGGTGCTTAAGCTAAATCAATGCTTTATCGACTTAATACATAACAAAGTTCTAAACATTAGTTACACAAATTCAGACAGTGTTCCCCACTCTTCCACATGCAGCTGCTGGTGCGACCTTGGGTCAATCGTAAGTTCTTCCACAGCTGTTCTCTCAAGGGCAGTCCTCGAAAGAGCTCTTTCAGCCCCACCTACCTCGCAGGGTGTCTGTTGTGGGAAGAGAAAGGGATTGTAAGCCGCCCTGAGACTCCTTCGAGTAGTGAAGGGCAGGGTATAAATCCAATGTCCTCTTCTTCTCCTTCCCAGTCAGACCCCTCCTCTCACAAAGGGGCAGTTTCTAGCTAGAATAACCATAAACACCCTTCCGAAAATATCACTTCAAAAATCATACTGCAAGACACTGCCTGGCCCAAAATGACACAAAATGGATGCCAGTCAGAAACAAGCCTAGACCTGTAGTTTAGAAGTGTGAGTAAGAGCGGCTGACTGTCTACTGTCCCTTCCACGCCCCGGAGAGATGCATAATTTAGGATAATGGGTCTCCCAAAACCTATTGACTCACCTTTGAACTAATCCTATCAAGTCCAACCATACTTCCTCTGCACCCACTTACCCTAATTAAGTAATAGTTAAGCAACACTTAATTCTATTCACCTAAACCATTAGACCTTCCTACCAGCTACTTGAAGGGTCATCAGACCTCTCTCACATCATTGTCCACCTCAGAAAAGCCCATTGTTTTTCTGGCAAACACGCCATACCTGCCAGGTGGCACATTTTGCCCTATATCAGAAGCATTCTGCATTCTGTTACGCAACCACATACACCTCCACTTCATGCACAAAACAAAACGCTGGCTGTTTTGCTCTTCAATTTAATGCTTCCGCGGACATCTTCAAGATTGGTAAATATTACCCTTCCCTAAAAAGCTTTCCCATTCCCCCCTTGCCTTTCTCAGTTAGCTCTTGTATGTGTTTTTATATGTGTATACATTTCTATTTTCTTTTAATGAAAACCTTTCCAGTTGAACATTTCACTGTTTATTTGAGAGTTCTCGTAAGGGAAAAATCCTGGCGTGCATAAGTGGAGAATACCAGTTAACCCCTCTCGCTCTATCTCCTTAACGCTCATTCCCCCAACTAATTAGGAGACTACCTCTTTGGGTAATAAGAGGATGCCTCCACATTCAGAGACAGTTCGCTAGAACCAAAGGAAACTTTTTATTCTTGTTTGTTCTATACACAGGAAAGACCGTGGGCATCCCCATGATGGAAAATCATTTCCGTATAGACTTGCCGGGGCAGGGGGCATTGCAAAAGCTCCCAGAACGAAGGATATTAAGTGAGCGCCTCGTTCACACTGTACTAGGGCCGCCCTAATTCCCCCTGATCAGCTTGGGGAATGAAAACTTTTATTCACAGTATCGCAGCCCATATACCCCCTCCCTCAGGATCTTGAGATGCTCCATCCCTTATTTCCAAAATCGACTGATCTTTCTTCTGGAGAGCCGTAGGCTTGTTTGCATGGTTAAAATGACAGGGCAAACAGACAGGTTCCCCACCTCTTCATCCCCCCCTCCCCTTCCCCTTCCTCTCCTTTTGAATCTATTCATTCCAACAAACGGCAGATAAACCTTTTTGTAGTCCCGTTCGTTCTCGCTGAGATCGCTGTCTCTTTCTCCTCTCTTTGCATGCCAGTAATGAATTTTCACAGAGCCAGCCTTAATCCAGTCAGGGGAGAGCTTTATCAGCAGCGATACTTTTTTTTGTTTTGTTTTGTTTTTAATTTTCCACCGGTAAATGGGAATTGCTTTTCCACTATCTACGCCTGCAAATACCTCTACTACGTTGTTCTTTTTTCTTCTCCATATGTCCTATCACACTCGGATTCGGGTTAGGGGCACTATCTAATACCACAAGATTGTCGCCCCCTTGAGCTCCCTTTTTATTTGGCCGTGCCTTTGGCAGGAAACTTATTCGTGCTTTTCCTTTTAAATCCGGAGAACACTGCACTTCCAAGCAGCCGTCCAAAGGCAGCTCCAAAGCACCTTCCCACTGAGGAAGCTGCCCAGTACACCTCTGTATGAGTTACTGTTACAGCATGGCTGATCTGTAAACTAAATATGAGCAGTCAGTGTGATGCGGTGGCAAAAAAGGCAAATTCAGTCTTGGGTTGTATTAAAAGGGCCATAGCATCGAAATCGCAGGAGGTCATAGCCCCTCTGTATACTGCCTTGGTCAGGCCGCACCTGGAGTTCTGTGTGCAGTTCTGGAGGCCTCACTTCAAAAAGGATGTGGGCAAAATCGAGGAGAGGGTGCAGAAGAGACCGACGAGGATGATCAGGGGTCTGGAGACTGAGCCCTACGAGGAAAGGCTGAGGGCCCCTGGGAATGTTTAGTCTGGACAAGAGGAGACTGAGGGGGGACATGATTGCTCTCTTTAAATATTTGAAAGGCTGTCATTTGGAGGAGGGCAAGGAGCTGTTCCAGTTGGCAGCAGAGGAGAGGACCCAAAGCAACAGGCCTAAATCACATGCAGAAAGGTATCGGCTGGATATTAGGAAGAACTTTTTCACAGCCAGAGTGGTTCAAAGGTGGAATCGGCTGCCTAGGGAGGTGGTGAGCTCCCCTTCACTGGCAGCTTTTGAGAAGAGGCTGGACGAATATTTGTCAGAGATGCTTTAGGCTGGTCCTGCATTGGGCAGGTGGCTTCCTTCCAACTCTGGGATTCTATGATCTCCCAACCCCCAACCCCCTGTGGGGCGGTTAAGGCCTGGACTACCTATGCCACAGAATCCGGTGGCAGAATTCTGGGATGGTACAAAAGGCCATACAATCTTAGGCCGTAGGTGGGAACAGGCACGTGTTTATTGATTCCCCATGTGACAACTCCCTGCAAATTAAAAAAAAAAAATAGCATAGCAGGGAGAAAAGTGGTATTCTAGCCTTTTGCATGCTGTGCTTGCCTAAGAAAGATCCTGGTGGATCAGATCAGTAGCCCAGCATGTTGTACTGGTTAAGAGCAGCTGACTCTAATTCAGAGAACTGGGTTTGATGCCCCACTCCTCCTCCGCATGAAGCCTGTTGGGTGACCTTGGGTCAGTCACGGCTCTCTCAGAACTCTCTAAGCCCCACCTACCCCACAAGGTGCCGGTTGTGGGGGAAGGAAGGGATTGTCAGCCGCTTTGAGACACAGGAGGCCTGCTGGGTGACCTTGGGCCAGTCCCAGTCCTCTCTAGGACTCTCTCAGCCCCACCTGCCTCACAGGGTGTCTATTGTGGGGAGAGGAAGGGAAGGCGACTGTCAGCCACTTTGAGACGCAGGAGGCCTGCTGGGTGACCTTGGGCCAGTCCCAGTCCTCTCAGGACTCTCTCAGCCCCACCTGCCTCAGAAGGTGCCTGTTATGGGGAGAGGAAGGGAAGGCGATTGTTAGCCACTCTGAGACACGTGAGGCCTGCTGGGTGACCCTGGTTCAGTCCCAGTCCTCTCAGGACTCTCTCAGCCCCCCCTGCCTCACAGGGTGCCTGTTGTGGGGAGAGGAAGGGAAGGCAATTGTCAGCCGCTTTGAGACACAGGAGGCCTGCTGGGTGACCTTGGGCCAGTCCCAGTCCTCTCAGGACTCTCTCAGCCCCACCTGCCTCACAAGGTGCCTGTTGTGGGGAGAGGAAGGGAAGGCGATTGGAAGCTTCTTTGAGACTCCTTAAGGTAGAGAACAGCAGGGTATAAAAACGTACTCTTCTTCTATTCAGTGCAGCATCTTGACAATTTCTTATTAACGCAGAAAGACTCTGAAGAATGCAAGTCCAAACTGCTGTCTGAACTGCATTCAGGCATTATTTCATCAGCTGAACCCAAGCACCTTTCCTAAGAGGAGGGAACCCAGTGCATCTCTGTATGAGTTACTGCTGTGGCCTGGGATGTTTAGTTTCCTGGATAGTTCTCAGTCTTGCACCACAAATGTCTTTTCAGAGTATGTACAAATGGAGTGTGCCCAGAAAAAGAAATGTTTGTAGCCTCAGACGTTTGAGCAACACCTTCCTAGATTTTAGAACACTTAAGGAATCTGGCCTTACGCAGAGTTCAAGAGGAAACAGAAAAGCTCCGTTTTGGCCAAAAATTCTGCAGGAATATGGTTAAAACAGCCTGCAAAAATCAGTTTAAAAAAATTCATTGCTTTTCACCCTGCTGGTAGATACAAGCGAATACATGCAGCTTTCTGAGGCTATGGTCACACACACACTAAATAATCCATTTTCAGTTTGTAGTTTGTAGAGCAATGGTTAAGTGTGCGGACTCTAATCTGGGAAAACTGGGTTTGATTCCCCGCTCCTCCACTCGCACCTGCTGGATGACCCTGGGCAAGCCATAGTTCTGTCAGAGCTGTTCTTGAAAGAACAGTTCTCTCAGAGCTCTCTCAGCCCCACCCACCTCACAGGGTGTCGGTTGTGGGGAGTAGAAGGAGTTTTTAAGCCGCTCTGAGGCTCCTTTGGGTAGCGAACGGCAGGGTACAAATCCAATCTCTTCTTCTCTTTCTACCAGATTGTTCAGCTGCGATCGCACATGCGATCGCACCACTTGCAATGCATTTTCCTGCTGGATTCTGCCAGTTCACACACGGTAAAATCCAATTGAAAAGTGCACTGAAAGTGGATCAAAAGTGGATTATTCAGTGTGTGTGATCACGGCCTTTGAGTGGGGGCAATTCAGGATGGGGGGGGAGACAGGAAATTTTCCTGCCACTGGTAAGCACATGGTAAGCCTTGCATGCACTGCATGTGCTGTGAGCACAAAGAACATGAGGGAAGCGATGCTGCTGAAACCATTTGGAAACATCCATTTAGTAAAAGCACAAGCACGTGTCCGACCCAGACACCGCTGCACAGAGAAACCAGACAGACAGCCCAGAGCTCAACCAGAGCCTCCCCAGCCAATTAATTTAACAGCCTGCAGCTCTAGGCCACCTCCTGCTTGCAGGTGAGACTGTAAGCCCTTCCTCTGAAAAGACTACCCCCCACACACACACACCTGCCAAGTACGCAGCTCCTGATTGAAAACCCTTTAGGCCTTCTTCAGTTCCCAGACTGAGTTTTCCTCCTTATTTCTGGTACCCAGGCCCTCTTTTTTTCATTTTAGCCCTGACCATCTACTGGCTAATGCAGTGTCCTTCTGGCTACAATCAATCCAGATATCCAAGCTGAAGATATCCAGTGGCAGAGCATCTGCCTGGCATGCCGAAGGTCCCAGGTTCAATCTTTGGCATCTCTAGTTAAAAGGACCAGACAGTAGGTGATGGGGAAGACCTTTGGCTGAGACCCTGTGTACTGATGTAGCTTTATTTATTTTTATTTATTTATTTTTCATATTTGTATCCCGCCCTCCCCAATGGGCTCAGGGTGGCTAACAAGGGCAAGGTCATTTGCCATGCCATAGGTAAAAACAGATAAAACATAGGAAAACATCCGACACTAAAACCACAGTACTCAATCCATTACTAATATCCTAAATCCAAGATGGTAACACCGCAGTTCCAGATGGTCCTCCCATAGTATACGTGTCCAATGGCGACAGCTTGTCAGATCTTCAAAAGATTCCAGGTTCTTCCTCGGGCCTTGTTGATGCATCCTTTAAGATACCTTGACGGTGGGCCGCCCTGAGCCCGTTCAAGCCGCCCTGAGCCCGTTCGCGGGGAGGGCGGGGTATAAATATAATAAAATAAATAAAATAAACAAATATAATGGGGCGGTGGCTCCTACTCAAAGGCCTGGCGGAAGAGCTCTGTCTTACAGGCCCTGCGGAACTGCTCAAGGTCCCGCAGGGCCCGGATCCAAGAGCAGAGGTTCCAGAAAATCCAGTTATCAGGTCCAGTTCAAGGTTGCAGAGATCCAGTAGCAGCAAGGTTGGTAACTGAGTAGCAAAATGTACCTGTTGCATCCACAAATTACTTCTCCTACCTGCTGAATTTATAGCCAAGTCTTAATGAGCTAAACTCCCAGCCAATTCCTTGGCAGTCATCCTGAAACTACTCATTCATCTCTTCAATTTACAGCTGACAACCGGCCATGAATCTCGCACTTCTTCTCCTTTCTTGCAACTCTAAGTGTCTCTGACAGCACCGGCGCTGCAAGGGTGTGGGTGAGCAAGGTGGGCTGGGAGTGGCTGTTGAAGACTTGTTTACTGCTTCAGAGCTACAAGGTGTTGGCTCAGTTTCAGCTGTAGGCTGTGACTCCTGATCAGCCGGTAACCTGATCTCTTGTTGTTCTCCTGGCTCAGAGCCACTGCAGGCTGTTCAATTACCAGCTGAGGGCTAGCAGGTAGCTCTTTGACTGAGAACTCTGAGCCATCACTCAGCACAGACTTACAACACCCTGGCTCAGTAGTAGAGCATCTGCTTGATATGCAGAAGGTCCTAGGTTCAGTCCCTGGCATCTCCAGTTCAAGGATCCGGCAGTAGGTGATGTGAAGGATCTCAGTCTGAGTAGACAAGACTGACCTTGATGGACCAAGGGTCTGATTCAACGTAAGGGAGATTCATGTGATTCACATCACTTACGGCCAGATCCCTTAACTGGAGATGCCAGGGATTGACCCTGGGACCTTCTGCATGCCAAGCCGATGCTTTGCCATTGAGCCACAGCCCCTCCCAGGAAGCAGAGGGAATGAACACATGAAGCTGCCTTATGCTGAATCCTGAATTTCATGAAAGGTTTTCTGGGGGAGGGGCTTGGCAGTTAATAGCACATTCAATGCAACCCCAAGTTTGTTTGTTTTTTAAATTAAGACTTGACTTTGTCGTCATTTGAATCCCCAGACAGAATTTGTAAAATATCTATTTTTGGTTTGTAAATCGGCATGTTAGGTATGAAATTTGTTCTTACCAATAATGAACTGCTGGAGACGGACTTCTTTCAATGAAGCAGAATATTTTATTGAGTTCACAGCTTGCAAGCAGGGTTCCCAGCTCAGAGAACTGAACACACCGAATTGAGTTAATCAGCAGATATATATACTATCCCGAAGGGGTGTGAAATTTTTTTTAAAACCCTGTCTTGGCCCCCATTGGCTGGTGACCAAAACGTAGACTTCCAATCCCGTTCACCTAGAGGCACCACATGCCGTTCTGCTTTTTAACCAACAGTCAACTCTCCCTCCAGAAGGTCTGCTGAGATAGCATATCTTGTGGTCCAAAAGTTACCCCACCCCAGCCAACAGTCAATTCTCCCTCCAGAGGGTCTTGCTGAGATAGCATATCTTGTGGTCTAAAAGTTACCCCACCCCAGCCAACAGTCAATTCTCCCACCAGAGGGTCTCCTCTTTCTTATAGCAAGCCAGCCTGCTCAAGCATTTAGGTTCAGATACTATATTTTTATAAGTAGCCAAGCACCAGAAGTTCCTATTCTCAATTTTGGGTTGTTTGTGCAGGCCTACTGTCTGGTTTCATAATAAGCATTAATCAATTGATTTCAAGCAATATTTTTCTACTACAGTTTAAAGCAAGGTATTCAAGATTTTCTTTATCAGAAGTCCCTTTTTTCATTTCTCACAGGCGTGTGTTCCATGTCGGAAGAAAAGTAGGGTATGAAGGCAAAGAAAATGTTACTGTGGAAAGGGGATGAGTTTGTTCACAAGTTCAGACTTTAAAAAAATCCTTTAAAGCACTCATGCAAGAAAGTTCTAAAAAACTGAACTGAAATATTCTATTTTAAATAGACGGCAAAATCGCATAGGGTCTTTATGGTGGGTCACCAATAACAGTCGGAGATATTCACCCCGACATGTTCATCCAGCCATAATTCATGGTGGGTCACCAATAATGTTCAGAGATGCTCATCCAGCCAGAAGCATTCAAGCCATCCAATGAAGTTGATGGGCAGTAGGCTCAGGACGGACAAAAGGCAATGTCGCTTTACACAGCGAGTGATTAAAATGTGGAATTCACTGACAGAGGCTGTAGTGATGGCCAGAAGAATAGACAGCTTTCAAAGGGGATTAGATAGAATCATGGAGGATATCAATGGCTACTAACCATGGTGACTGAGGGGAACCTCCACGTTCAGAAGCCCAGAGCCAGGAGGCAATGTTGGGGGAAGGCCACGGCCTCTTTGCCCTGTTGTTGGCCCTCCAGAGTAACTGGTTGGCCAGTGTGTGAGCCAGGATGCTGGACTAGATGGACCACTGGTCTGATCCAGCAGGGCTCTTCTTACGTTCTTAACCTGCACAGTCACTTTACATTGAATGGGACAGAGGCAATACTGGTGATTGCAAGTAATGAGAAAAATGCAGTCCACCAACAGCCACGAGCACTTTATGTTTCCACAGGACAGAATAACCTGGAAGACATCTGTTTCCCCCTCAACTGAAGAGCCATCACCTCTCTGGAAGGAAACACTGGAACACACCCCAGGAGGTATGGCGAGTTTCCTTGTCTCTCAGCCTCTCTCTGGATACAATCCAACTCTCCCGTAGATGCCTTAGGCTGCTCAAACCACTGATCTATCAAGGTCAGCAACGTCAGCCAGCTGCTCTGTGCCAACAAACAGGGCACAGAGGCCAGGGGCCCTCCCCTCCCCCAGCTCTGGGATTCATAACTTTACTGCCTCTGAACGTGGAATTTCCCTCTAGTCAGCAGGGCTACCAGAAATGGACAGGCCTCTCCTCCAGTGACTCTGTCTAACCCCTTTTAAAGCTATCTGTACTTCTGGCCGGGATATGGAATGCTATAGCATAGCCTAATCTCATCAGATCTTGGAAATTAGGCGGGATCAGTACTTGGATGGGCTATTATTACCTCCTCTGGCACAATTCCACAATTCAATTAACCCTCTGGCACAAACCCACAATTCAATTAGTCATGTTCCCCACAGAGCACTATGACCGGGGTCCCAAACCCGTTTGGCCCTTCCAGGCCCCAGAGAAGCCAGACTGGGTGTGACGAGGGCCAGGGCCTTCTCAGTGGCGGCTCTGTAGTGGTGGAATGAGCTCCCGGAGGACATCAGGGCCCTGCGGGAACGTTTACAGTTCTGCAGGGCCTGAAAGACGGAGCTCTTTCACCAGGCCTTCAATCAGGAAGCCGCACTCAAGAAATTGAGTCCCTGGACCCAATATTATTTATTTATTTATTTACTTCCAATTTATACCCCGCCTTGCCGATATAAACTGGCTCAAGGCGGCTTACAGATGTCAAAATACAATAAGATCAATAAATACTATAAAATTCATAATAAAGCAATTACATAAAGTGCTAGTACAAACAGTGCAAAC
>NW_015169904.1:3611-11406 GCF_001447785.1 Gekko japonicus | reverse complement strand
AGGAAGGAAGGAAGGAAGGAAGGAAGGAAGGAAGGAAGGAAGGAAGGAAGGAAGGAAGGAAGGAAGGAAGGAAGGGACAACTGCCCTGACCTGAATAGCCCAGGCTAGTCTGATCTAATCAGATCTCAGAAGCTAAGCAGGGTCAGTCCTGGCTAGTATTTGGGTGGGCGACCTCCAAGGAATACCAGGCCTGTGACGCAGAGGCAGACAGTGGCAAACCACCTCTGAAACGTCTCTTGCCTTAAAAACAAGTCTAGTTCACCACCTAGTGGCGCATAACGCTAAAAGCACTAGAACTTCTGGCTGGCAGACAATCTTAGGATCTCCTGGCTATACTACACACAGTGCCATACAATAATTATTATTACACATCAACTTTACTGGAGATCTCCGAGTTCTAGTATTATGGTATAGAGGGGGGGGGAAGCTCTCTCAAGCCACCTTCTGCTCCCCATGCATAATTGTATAAACCTCTTTCTTAATTAACGTCCCCCGCTCAGTCAATGCTCGGGGGAAAGCCCCTTCAGCCTCCCAGAGACAGCAGAAAAGAGGGAAAAGAACACAATGGCCACTGTTGCCTGTCAGGGGAATAAGGGCTGCATGATTCTTTATTCCTTTATTTATAGAATCTCCAGAGTAGGTGTCCCCAACGTGGCGCCCCCTGACACCTTTCCTGGCCCCTGTCAAGTGTTTTCAGAGAACAAGGTGGGGTCAGGTGGGGCTCTTGCCTACCATGGCTCCTGATTCGCTGTGCAAGCTAAAATAACATGGCTTCCGTAGGAGCAGCTGCCACCACAGCATCGGTTTTATTTTCTCTTTCCCAGTGTGTTCTGTAAATTACCTCTCATCTCCCCCTGCACTTGGACTTCCTCTGAGGGAGGGGTGTCTCCACCTCCTTCGGCAGCCATTTTGTGGTTCTGCCCACCACTCCCTGTCAGAGTTCCAACGAGGCCCACAGGCTCAAAAAGGCTGGGGATGCCTGCTCCAGAGACTTGCTCAAAATGGCTAACAATAAACAACAAGAAGGAGGAGAGATTGGATTTATACCTCACCCTTCAATACCTGATGGAATCACAGAGCGGCTTACAATCTCCTTTCCCTTCCCCTCCCCACAACAGACACCCTGTGAGGTAGGTGGGGCTGAGAGAGCTCTTTCGCGGACTGCTTCTGAGAGAACAGCTCTGAGAGAACTTGTGACTGACCCAAGGTCATGGCGGCAGCTGCATGTGGACGAGTGGGGAATCAAACCCGGTTCTCCCAGATTAGAGTCCTGCGCACTCAACCACTACACAAAGAGAACCCACTCCTCCTGACAAGCATCCCTGGCTGTTTGGGAGGATGGCTGCAGCGGAGAGTTCATCCTTCCTAAGGCCCAACTCCCCCTCTCCACCCAGTTTGGCACTTGGCATGCAGGGAAGGGCGCCGGAGCCGCCGCCCAGCTCCGGGAACCCGGGCTGAGCCCTCGCCCCGAGCCCTTGCCCATCAAGAGACTACTTCCTGGACGAGCCCCAGCTGACGGCCCCCACCCTCCGTGACTGACAGATCTGCATGAGCCGTCTCCCGGGTGGGGCAAGTGCATTTCCTCCCTGGCAAGGAGCTCTTTCCCAGCCCCTCTCCTCTCTTGCACGGGGTCAGCGGAGAGTCACGTGCGAGAGGAGCAACTAAGTCCCGTTTTGGATAGACGGAGCTCCGAGGAACAGATTTTCAAAAGAGAGGTGCGATGACGAAGGGGGAAAGTGCAGGGAAAAGTAAAAGCATGGTGGTTTCAAAGGAAAGGCTGAATTGGGCTAATGCTCGGTTGGATCCGATGCTCCCTTTATGCTGTGGAGTCTTGTGAGCAAAAATTCTACTTTGTGAGCGACTGGCGTTAAAGTTGTGAGCGGGGGATTTGGCTACTGCATAAATTCGTTTGCTCTGGAGCCATCCTGCCTGAGCTAAGAGGAAAATGTGTGAGCTGGAGGATAAAAAACTGTGAGCTAGCTCATACTGACTCAGCTGAGAGGGAACACTGGTTGGATCCCAAACAAGTTTCTGCTGACAGTTCCCATTTTGGGTCTAGTTGGTGTATCAGACAAAACTGATTCTCCATGGTAGTTACCGGCTCCAGAAGTACCCTCAGGTCTTTGGTTTCTCTTTCCTCTAATCAAATTTTTATGATTCAAAGTAATGCATTTTTCGACGATAATTTAAAGTCGACATAAAAAAGGCAATACAATGGTGTAAAAATGGTATATAAGTGGTGCATAAACGGCAGTCAGAACGGTTGACAGGGACAAAAATTAAGCGAAACCAAAACAGACGACAACATCAAAAATACAAAAGAAATGAAAGAGATAAATCCATCAAGTATTCCATCTTTCTGTGTTATACCTCTGAGGATGGCAGTCAGGTTCTACAATGCCAAGACCACGGCCATACAACCCGGAAAAAAATTGACACAGAGAGCCAGTTTGGTGTAGTGGTTAAGTGCGCGGACTCTAATTTAGGAGAACCGGGTTTTATTCCCCACTCCTCCACTTGCAGCTGCTGGATGACCTTGGGCAAACCATAGTTCTGTCAGAGCTGTTCTTGAAAAGTTTCTGCCAGAGCTCTCTTAGCCCCATCTACTTCACAGGGTGTCTGTTGTGGGGAGGGGAAGGGAAAGGAGATTGTAAACTGCTCTGAGACTCAGAGTGAAGGGCCAGGTATAAATCCAATCTCCTCCTCCTCCCCCTCTTCTTCTTCTTCTTTCTGTGTTATACCTCTAAGGATGCCAGTCACAGCTGCTGGCGAAACATCAGGTTCTACAATGCCAAGACCACAGCCATACAGCCCAGAAAAACATTGACACAGAGAGCCAGTTTGGTGTAGTGCTTAAGTGCGTGGACTCTAATCTGGGAAAACGGGGTTTGATTCCCCACTTGCAGCTGCTGGATGACCTTGGGCAAACCATAGTTCTGTCAGAGATGTTCTTGAAAGAGCTCTCTCAGCCCCACCTACCTCACAGGGTGTCTGTTGTGGGGATGGGAAGGGAAAGGAGTTTGTAAGCCGCTCTGAGTAAAGGGCGGGGTATAAATCCGATGGCACCTGGTATTTTTGGCCACTGTGTGACAGAGAGTTGGACTGGATGGGCCATTCGCCTGATCCAGCATTGGCTTCTCTTGTTCTTAAATTCACTCTTCTTCTTCTTCTTCTATCATTTTTCTGTGTTATACCTCTGAGAATTACAAAATCAACCGGGGAACCGTAATATGCAAATATATATTTATGAAGTGAATGAATATATAAAGTGCTGAATACAAACACTTATAACAAATAAGAGAATCATCAATATTATACGTGTCCCGCTCCGGAGGTTGTGGGACGTGCGGACCGAGCCCCGGGGACCCCGAAAGACCCCGCAAGACACCCGAAGCATGACTCACCAGGCGGGATGGAGTTCAACGGTCCGGGGAGGGAGGCGGGAGCGGAGACCCCTCCCGCGGCGCACTGTGTCGGCCGAGTCTGAAGACAAGACCGGGGTCCACGGAGTAGCCCCATGGAAGAAGAAAGGAGCGGCGGCTGGTCCGACGGGCCGAGAGCGGACACAGGGCAGCAAGTACTACCACAGAGCGGCGCTGGCGGCGCGGGCCAGAGGCCGGCAGAGCCAATGCCGGCGTACCAGCATTCATCCCGGGGATGCCCCACTGGTGTCCCGATAGATAAAGGAGGGCGTGGCCCAAGCTGGAGGGTGGATGGGCGGTCCTGGGAGTGGGGCGGGGAGATAAAAGGCAGGGTGGAGAAGGGGCCGGGGAGGAGGAGTACGCTGTGGAATGAAGTGGGATGCTGACAAGGGAGACGAAAAGACGGCAGAGAGAGAGAAAAGAAGTCCGCAGCGTGCTGGCAGAGGGACACTCAGGGTGACATTAACCCTGTCCCTGCCTATCTGAGGCCCCTCACTCCCTCTCCCTTTTTGGACCTTGCCGCTTCAAGGGCCGGCTTCCCTGCCAGAGTCTGGTCAAAACCCCGGACGCCACGGCCACTGGGGTGCCGCACCGGAGTCCAAGGGAGAGCCCGACAATATGCATAACGAAGCTGTCGACTTCTCTCTCCGTTTCGTTTCCAGGCTTCCTCAGAAGTAGATTCTCCAGTACATCAATTCACTATTTACTGTGTGTCGTTTCTTTTATACTTCAGTACTCTATCTTTCACAGTTTATTATTCCAACTAGGTAACATTAACCTTCATATCCGGCTCCAATCCGATCTGCTTACGCTATTCAATGTTGGAATGACACACAGTAAATAGTGAATTGATGTACCGGAGAATCTCCTTCTGAGGAAGCCTGGAAACGAAACGAAGAGAGAAGTCGACAGCTTCGTTATGCATATAATATTGATGTTTCTCTTATTTGTTATAAGTATTTGTATTCAGCACTTTATATATTCATTCACTTCATAAATATATATTTGCGTATTACGGTTCCCCGGTTGATTTTGTAATTCTGATTTGTAACAGCTGGGAGGTCTCTTTGTATTATCTAATTTGTATACCTCTGAGAATGCCAGTCACAGCCGCTGGCAAAAATCAGGTTCTACAATGCCAAGACCACGGCCACACATCTCGGAAAATCTACAACAACATCAGTCCATTGCCTGGGACCCACAAATTCACACTTCAATCATTTTGCAAAACGGGGAGTCCTCCAGAGAAGTACCTCAGCTACTTGGCTATCAGACCGGTGCTCTTCCCGAGACGGCCCTGGCCACCTTCGTCCAGATACCTTCCGTTTCTTCCCATCCTTTGAAAGATTAGAAGCGGGACCTCATTAGATCACGTTCTGAGCTCCGCAAACATAATATTGGTTCTGTGTGCATACAGATGTCAAGAGAAAGGATGCGCTGACAATGGAGCTCCGCTGGACAATCTTTCAAATGGTGTTTTTAAAACAGATCTGATGCGATTTTTCAAACGGAGCCACCGGAGACCCCTACAATGTCCCGGCCAATGTTTTCCTCTCCCGGCACTGCGCGGCTAGGCAAGAGCTTATTGTTGGGCTTATAATGACTCCTCCACTTGGCCAGACTCGCGGCATTCAGCTCATTACCTCGGCAAACACTTTGAAACACACGCGGGAAACGAGAGGTCCTCCGCAAGACCGAACCTCGCTCCGTCTCCTAGTACAATAAGGTGCATTTTGCCGCTCGCCTATTGTCGGCACCTTCAGAAGGCCATTGTCTCCCTAATTCAGTATGCTGAGGAGAGTCATTAGCCGGAATTAGCAAAGCTACCCTGGTATGTTCTCCTTTGGCAGTAAGCATTTCAAAGCCTGACAGTCAATCTCGAGCAGTTTTACTGTCGCTTAAAGCTCTCTCGGGAACGTTTTCGGAAGGAGGGGAGCCGATCACAGACATGGAAAATTGGGAATCTTGGTGTTGAGCGAAGGAAGAAGTTGCAACCCTACAATACGCTTTCCACAAGTGCAGATGAGCACACCTGGCTGATTCACAGCGCAGAATGGACAGTTCGTTGGTGTAGGTGCATAAACGAAGTTCTCCGGAATCGCATCTCGTCTCGTGAGGATTTCCTCTGAATGGGACTACATTAACAATTGTGTCTTCTGTTCTTTGTCCATCGTTGTATGCACTGACATTAGTAGTGATAGCTTCACAGAAATCATGTCCTCAACTCTCGAGTTTAAACATGGTCTATTTGAAGCGGGCCGGCTAAATGAAAGTGAGGAAGTCCTCACGAAACGAAACGCTATTCCGGAGAACTTCGTCAACTGCAACCACCGTTGGGCCCTCTCTTTGCACTATCTTGCACTATGTATAAGATGTTGATGTTTAATAGATTATGATATTTTTTTTTCCATTTGTCGTATAGCATCTGTTTGCCGCTTTTTGGTTGGTTTATTTGAGTGTTACCTTTCGTGCGGGTAGGTACATAAACTACTATCTCTTCAACTGATGATCAATGACAGGAAATCAACCAGTGGATGCTCAATTCAGGATGAGTCTTAGGCCGTGGCGCATTGGTAGAGCATCTGCTTGGCATGCAGAAGGTCCCAGGTTCATTTCCCGGCATCTTCAGTTAAAGTGATCAGGTGACGTGAAAGACCTCGGCCTGAGATCTTGGACAGTGGCTGCCAGTCGGAGTAGACAATACTGACTTTGATGCACCGAGGGTCCGATTCAGTATAAGGCAGCTTCACGTGTTCATGTGATCGACAGCGGAGGTAGGCTAAGTCTGATGTCATGAAGATAGAGCAGGTAGAGAAAGAGGTACTTTTCTCTCTTTCTCACAATACAAGAACTCGTGGGCACTCAATGAGATTGCTGAGCGGTCGGGTTAGAACGGATAAAAGGAAGTCCTTCTTCACACAAAGAGTGATTAACACATGGAATTCACTGCCACAGGAGGTGGTGGCAGCTACAAGCATGGACGGCTTCAAAAGGGAATTAGATAAGCATATGGAGCAGAGGTCCATCAGTGGATATTAGCCACAAGGTATAGATAGGGACTCTGGGGCAAGTGATGCTCTGTCATCTTGGTGCTTGGGGGGGGTCAACAGTGGGAGGGCTTCTAGTGTCCTGGCCCCACTGCTGGACCTCCTGATGGCCCCTGGTATTTCTGGCCACTGTGTGACACAGAGTGTTGGACTGGATGGGCCTTTGGCCTGATCCAACATTGGCGTCTCTTATGTTCTTATGAAGTGGCTTGGCAGAAATGCTCCCTTGGCTCCCACCGCCTTTGTTCCTGCAGGGTGCCCATTTGAACACAGATACACACATTCATTCCTTTCAACGCTGGGGGGGGGGCGCGCGCCAAGCAGTAGCAAGTGAAGACATGAGCTGCCAAACTCCCAGTAGGGCCCGGCGATCTCCCACAATTACAACTGATCTCCAAACAACAAGGATCAGTTCCCCTGGGGGGAAAATAACCACTTTGGAGGGTGGACTCTGTCGCATGATGCCCAGCTGAGGCCCCTCCCTTCCCCAAACCCCGCCCTCCACAAGCTCCACCCCCAGCCTTCCAGGAATATCCCAGCCTGGAGTTGGCAAACCTAATTGGGGAAATAGGAGCGGTGGGGGGGGAGAATTTCAGACTCAGCCACTAGGAGCACGGCCAGAGTTTCAGACCATAAGAACATAAGAATAGTCGTCCAGTCCAGCATTAATGGTCCATCCAGTCCAGCATTGAACACAAGAACAGGCCACTGGACCATCCAGGCCAACACTGTCTCACACAGTGGCCAGAAATACCAGGTGCCATCAGGAGGTCCAGCAGTGAGGCCAGGACACTAGAAGCCCTCCCACTGTTGCCCCCCCCAAGCACCAAGAAGACAGAGCATCACTTGCCCCAGACCGAGAGTTCCTATCTATACCTTGTGGCTAAGAGCCACCGATGGACCTCTGCTCCATGTGTCTATCCAATCCCCTCTTGAAGCCGTCCATGCTTGTAGCTGCCACCACCTCCTGTGGCAGTGGATTCCATGTGTTAATCACTCTTTGGGTAAAGAAGTACTTCCTTTTTATCTGTTCTAACCCGGCTGCTCAGCAATTTCATGGCGTGCCCACGAGTTCCTGTATTGTGAGAAAGGGAGAAAAGTACCTCTTTCTCTACCTGCTCTATCCCATGCATAATCTTATAAACCTCGATCATGTCACCCCTCAGCCGTTGTTTCTCTAAGCTAAAGAGCCCCAAGCGCTTTAACCTTTCTTCACAGGGAAAGTGTTCCAACCCATTTTATCATTCCAGTTGCCTTTTTCTACACTTTTTCCAATGCTATAATATCCTTTTTGAGGTGTGGTGACCAGAATTGCACACAATACTC
>NW_015169904.1:0-3498 GCF_001447785.1 Gekko japonicus | reverse complement strand
GAAACCATAGAGTTTTCCCTCGGATGACCGTGGCCCCGCCCCCAACGTGCCCGGCATCGTCACGTCACTTCCGGGTGACGCGCACGTCGGGGTGGGGCTCCCACCGGGGCCCGATCCACCAGCAGCGGGGAACGGGCCTCTGGGGTGGGGGGTTCCCCACCCCCCGGGGGGACTTGGCAAGCCTACTTCCTAATAATCCCCAGCATAGCGATGGCCTTTTTTTAATTGCAGTCACACACTGTATCGACATTTTCAGTGAGTTATCTGCTACGACACAAGATCTCTCTCTTGGTCAGTCTCTGCCAATTCGGACCCCATCAATATGTATTTATAGTTAGGATTTTTGGCCCCACTGTGCATCACTTTGAACGGGGCCACACTGAACCCCATTTGCCATGTTGCTTTTCCGAGGCTGGTCAGATGCTGAAGGGAAGCCCACAAGCAGGAACAGCTGTCAGCAGCTCACCTACACTGACAGCTCCAAGATTCTGACCGTCAGAGAGGTCATTCGGCTGTCACGGCTAACAGTCAGCTATAGACTCCTTGGCCATAAATCTGCCCCAGCCTCCTTTAAATCCATCCAAGCCAGCAGGTTAGATGAAGGTTTCTAACAGGCTTGGAGCCCTGAAGGTCTCAAAAGAGGGCCAAGGAGGCCAATTCTGCACCCAACGAGATCATCGGGAATGCAGCAGCTATGGACTGTGTAGGACGGATGCCAGCCTCCAGGTGGGGCCTGGGGATCCCCCGGAATTACAGCTCATCTCCAGGCCACAGAGATCAGTTTCCCTGGAGAAAAGGGATGCTCTGGAAGGCGGACTCTATGGTGTTGTAGTCTACTGAGGTCCCTGCCCTCCCTAGGTTCCAGCCTCAAATCTCCAGGAGTTTGGTGTAGTGGATGCTTTGGAAGTACGGAATCTAATCTGGGAGAATCGGATTTGATTCCCCACGCCTTCACATGCAGCTGCTGGTATGACCTTAAGTCGGTTGCAAGTTCTTTCAGAGCTGTTGTCTCACGAGCAGTCCTCAAAAGAGCTGTCTCTGCCCCACCTGGGGAGGGGAAGGGAAAGGAGATCGTAAGGCACTCTGGGACTCCTTCAGGTAGTGAAGGGCGGGGTATAAATCCAGTCTCCTCCTCTTCCTCTTCTTCTTCCTCCCCCCAACCAGGAGCTGGCAATCCAACCCTCCCCATCCCTCCCAGTGGTCAGGGGGGACCTCTCAGTCCTACTTTGCCGTGGTTTTACTTTCCTTTTTGTTTTTTCAAAGGAACTCCCTTGTATCCACTGAGCTTAGTCTGAATAGAGCTGCAGAGTTCACCCTTCACAGCTTACAAATTCGTAACAGCAACGTCCCTATTTTCCACCAGTGGAATGTGGGAGAGTCTAATCTGGCTAGCCGGCAGTAGAGACAGAGAACTACAGACCTTTGGTCCGACCCAGGAAAGCAATTCTTACACTTTTACAGGTAGCATAGTATCACTTCTAAATAATCCACAGGATGGGTTCATCCAACGTGCAGCTGGACGCAATATGCACCGTGTCAAAAAGATATCTGTGCACGGGGAAATGAGGTTTGTGCAGGTGGGGAGAATGGTGTGGGGTTTTTTTTTTAAAAAAAGAAGAACCTTATTTATAATGGGTTGGATCCCACCTAAAATTTCCCAGACATCAAAAGAGGGCTAATTTTGCTGATTCTTCTGCTGTAGCCCTCAAAACCCCACCCCCAAGGTATTCCTGCAAGAACAGCATTTCAGAGAGAGAGAGAGAGAGAGTCTCAGAGCGGCTGACAATCTCCTTTCCCTTCCCCGCAACAGACATCGGGTGAGGTAGATGGGGCTGAGAGAGCTCTCTTGAGAACTAGCCTTGAGAGAACAGCTCTGAGAGAACTTGTGACTGACCCATTGTCACACCAGTAGCTGCATGTAGAGGAGTGGGGAATCAGACCCGGTTCTCCCAGATTAGAGTCCATGCTCTTAACCACTACACCAAACAGGGGGCGTTCTGAGCTACAACTGGGGCGGGGTGAGTTGCATTTCCGTGAGTAGAAATCTTTTCATGCATGGAAATTTTAGGTAGCGTCCAAGCCAACACACACGCATTACGGCACTGGCTATTTGACTAGTCAAAGTCATTTATTGATTCATACAAACTCTGCTTAAAAGAGTGTAGAAGACGGCTTCAGACTTTGCTAAACGACGTAGCGGGATACAAGCCAGTAGGTGAAGTTATTCTACCATTACATAGTAGTACGAAACAGAAACGGAGAAGCAGGTAGCGTTATTGTGTCCTGGAGCCCTTTCTCACACTCAGTGCGCTATGTCAACTTTATCTCCCGCAGCTCCTGTCCCCCTCAGCCCTTGAAGTGACTTGTTTCCACTCAGCCCTTCAGCAGAAATTTGCCCTGTTTTAGCACAGTTCTCTTTCTTTCAGTAGACAGTTTGGCAAAGCACATTTTCTTCCAGCCGGGCCCACAGCTAGAGGTGAATTGTGAGGACAGTTCCCCTCAATACCACCAAAAATGTGTCCTACCTCACCTCTGAATGAGTACCTTCAAATTTGAAAAGCCTCTAGCCCTTTTTGTTGTGGAGCTATAAGGGGAAATGTGCCATCAGTCTCTGTCCTGATTGTCTGGAAGGAACGGGGGAAGAGAAGCTGCAAGGTGGCTGGAGACAAGTCAGTTCACCGCTTCCTGACCAAATTTATCCTGCTGTGCTCTTGGGATATGTTCTTGCTTGCTTCTCGCCTTTTTAATGTCCAGTGGCAGGCAAGAATACTGGACAGAAAACTGGACTGAGAGTGATAATGTTTTGTATAGTATAATCCAAACAGTTTACTGGATTGGATCCAGACTAAATTTTCCAAGGGCAGAACGAAGCCTTCCTGCCTCACCACCCCGACTGCAGCCCACTGGCCTCCACGAAATACAGCTCCTGGGAGGAAGGGGTCTGGAAGGAACGGGGGAAGAGAAGCTGCAAGGTGGCTGGAGACAAGTCAGTTCACCGCTTCCTGACCAAATTTATCCTGCTGTGCTCTTGGGATATGTTCTTGCTTGCTTCTCGCCTTTTTAATGTCCAGTGGCAGGCAAGAATACTGGACAGAAAACTGGACTGAGAGTGATAATGTTTTGTATAGTATAATCCAAACAGTTTACTGGATTGAATCCAGACTGAATTTTCCAAGGGCAGAAGGAAACCTTCCTGCCTCACCACCCCCACTGCAGCCCACTGACCTCCATGAAATGCAGCTCCTGGGGGGACGGGAACCCTGAGGAATTACATGATGTGGGGTCTGCAGCGAGAAGTGGGGATCCATGACAACCGCTAATTCAATCTGGATGCAGAACACTATTTCGTACCAACAAATTTAGAGTCCGATGGCACCTTTAACACCAACAAACGTTCATTCAAGGTATGAGTTTTCGTGTGCACGCACACTTCGTCAAAGACATGGAATGGCAAAAAAGGGTTCAAACTTATAGCCTTTTTTGCCATTCCAATGTATT
>NW_015169903.1:112336-119507 GCF_001447785.1 Gekko japonicus | reverse complement strand
TTAATACTATATAAATTAACTACAGTGAGTATACAATGGGCAAAGTATTGGAATAATACCCCGAAACAAGAAGAACTGATAGTAAAATTGATGGGGGTAGCCAAGATACATAAATTGAGTTTAATGTTACAGGGGGAAATGAAGAAATTCTTGCAAAACGATGGTCGGGAATCTACAAATGTTTAGAAAATTGATAAATAACTAAGATGTATGTATAATAATGAACTAGTGAGCATGTATGAAAATCAATAAATAAAATATTTTTGCAGAGTATCCAACGAGTAGAGAGCATGGTTGTACAGAAAAAGGCTTCATACCTGAATGTTCTCCAGTTGGCGTGGTGGTTTCTGAAAAAAAGAGCAAAGATGAAAATGTATGATGAAAATGACAATGCTTTCAACCTTTACAGCAATATGGGGCCAAAACGTCTCCTTACCTGCTGAAGTGGGTGCCCCTGTAACTGCTCCTTGGTCTAAAGGAAAAATAGGAAAAGAGAAAGCAAAAAGTGATGATTGAACTCCTCCAAAAAAAACCCCAACAACCCATCTCCAGAATGCTTTTCAGACATTGAAAATTATTTCTGTAATCTTCTACAATTTAACATCGCTGAAAGGAGATTCTGCCCTCCAAAAAGCTTAATTACTGTGTAAGGCAGTCGATAAGAGTAAGATATGCCTGGTCTCCAAAAGAGTTCCAAGAGGTCCCGCTTCAGTTTGGACACCCTATGAGCTCATGTGTATCATCTGTGTCTTTCCTAATCTGGTAAGCTTTCTTAATTATTGACCGCCTCTGTCGAAGCACCGTGAATGGAGAGAAGGGAATGGGACCCTGTCCTGGTGCAATACCATGAGTCTGCTGACCTCAATCAGGAACTGACCACCTGGTTCTATAGGTTTCCTCACCCTGCCCTTGAATGTGGCAGTGGGCTAAAAATGCACATATCCTCCATCCCTCGCTCCCTCCATCCATCCTGCCATCCAACCATCCTTCTATGAACAACCACTCTCAAATATAAACAAATCTTCACTTCTTACCAGACTGTTTACTAATTGCTGTGGTTGTTTCTAAGAAAGAAAAATAAAGAAGGTGCATAAATAAATTGACAGGGCTTTCCAGTTTCACATTTAAAGTGGCAGGCCACCAATCCATTCATCTATCATCCCTCCATCCTTTCATCCTTCAGTTAGCCTTCCTTCCTTTCATCCTTCCATTCACTCACCCATCCATTCTTGTGCGCTTCCAGTCATCGAGAATATTTTTGCAGAGTATCCAACGAGTAGAGAGCATGGTTGTACAGAAAAAGGCTTCATACCTGAATGTTCTCCAGTTGGCGTGGTGGTTTCTGAAAAAAAGAGCAAAGATGAAAATGTATGATGAAAATGACAATGCTTTCAACCTTTACAGCAATATTGGGCCAAAACGTCTCCTTACCTGCTGACGTCGGTGCCACTGTAGCTGATCCTGGGTCTAATGGAAAAACAGGAAAAGAGAAAGTAAACAGTGAGGATTGATACATATCTCCTCCAAATGACCCGCCTCCAGAATGGTCTTCAGACATTTAAAAGGGTTTCTGCAGTCTTCTACAATTTAACATCACTGGAAGGATATTTTTCCCTCAAAGCAGCTTAATTTCTGTGTAAGGCAGAGTAAAAGAGGAACATAAGCCTGATCTTCAAAAGAGTTCCAAGAGGTCCCGCTTCCGTTTGGACACCCAATGAGCTTATGTGTACCATCTCTGTCTTTCATAATCTGCTAAGTGTTCATATATATTAACAACCTCTGTCAAAGTACAGTGAAGGGAGAGTAGGGAATTGGACCCCATCATGGTGCAATGCCAATGAGTCTGCTGAACTTTCATCCTTCAGTCAGCCTTCCTTCCTTTCATCTTTCCATTCACCCACCCATCCACCTTTGTACACTTCCAGTCACCCAGACCACTTTTGCAGAGTACACAAGGAGTAGAGACCATGGTTGTATGTACTGAAAAAGGCTTCATACCTCTATGTTGTCCAGCTGGCGTGGTGGTTTCTGAAAAAGAGAACAAAGATGAACGTGTATGTTGAAAACCACAATGCTTTCAACCTTTACAATAATATGGGGCCAAAACTTCTCCTTACCTGCTGACGTCGGTGCCACTGTAGCTGCTCCTGGGTCTAATGGAAAAACAGGAGGTTTATAGTTAAAAATAGGTAGTAGGATAGGATAGGATAGGATAGAACAGAACAGAACAGAACAGAACAGAACAGAACAGAACAGAATAGAATAGAATAGAATAGAATAGAATAGAATAGAATAGAATAGAATAGAATAGAATAGACAGAGATTGGATATAACCCGTTTGGAATGAGGAGAAGGGATAGTAAAAATAAAATCGATAGATATGCACATATAGAAAAGGAATCTAAGATAAGATATTTAAAGAGAGATAAAAATTAGGGATAGGAGCTAAGATTACTTAAAATCATTGGAGAATTGTTTTATAAGTAAGGAATAGTAGAGTAATTAGAAATATAAAATGTAAAAAGACAAGGTTAAGGTGACTTGTCATAGAAGCCCGTCCTTTTTATCTATGACAAATTTAACACAAATATCACAGAAAGACCTACAAAATTTTATCCAAGGATCAGTGACAGTTGCTGTAAATGCAACAGTCAAAACAGCAGTAAATGAAGTGGTAACAACTACAATAAATTCTGCAGTGGAAATGTCAGTAGTCAAGGCTATAGAACCTATCCAAACTACAGTAACTGATCTATCTAATCAATTGACAACTAAAACAGAAGAGATAAAAAGACAAATGGATGGAAAAAACCAAGAAATTGCCTTATTGGCAACATCAATGAACAAAATGGAATTAGAAATGAAGAAAGTCGATGTGCAGTTAAAAAATGTGAAAGGGAAATATGAAATTCTAGAAGATTCCCCAATAAGACTGGAGATGGAAAAAGCGGCCTATATGCTCAGATTTCAGAATATCCCTGAGAAAAAAGAAGAGAATATAAGAGAAGATCTTATACAATCCTTAGCCGATTATATGGAAACAGAAAATAGGGAAGACCCAAGTAAAGAAATTGACACAGTGTATAGAGTAAACTCCTCTTATGCCAAACAACATAATCTTCCAAGAGAGGTGCACATAAAATTTAGTAGAAGCGAAACAAAAGAAAAAATACTGAAAAAAACTAGTGAAAAAATTCTGTCCATCTATAATACAGAAGTAAGAATATTAAGAGACGTTCCATGGATAATTAGAGAAAAGAGTCAAGAATACATAGTTTTGTCTAATCTGTTAAAAGATAATGGAATTTGACTTCTGGCTTATGGCGACCCACTAGCGGATGCATTCCACCAGCGGCTAGGATGGGGTGCGATTGTCCGCCACCCCCTGGAGCCTATGAGATAGGCTCCTAGCCATGGGGCTTTTGAAGGGTGGCCTCTTCGCCAGCACGATGCTGGGGAATTGAGGTGCTCTTCTGCCCCGACGGTCCAGCCATTGCGTGTCCGCAATGGAACTTGAGCCGCTGGCTGGGACAAGCATTGGAGATTGGGCGTTTTATACGTACCTTTGGTGAGGTCAAAGATTGACTCTGTCTTCAAAGCGCGGGAGTTTCTGAGACTGCAACTGGGAGAGTCTGGTGAGGATGGCAAAGAAGATGGAGACAGCAAACCTAGCGATATAGCTACTTCATCTAATTCTACTTCCGATGAGGACTCTGCTACTGAGGAGGGGGCAGCAGCCCCCAAACGCAACTACCATTTGAGGATTAGAGAAGATTTTAAAAAATGAAGGCTGAAGAACTCTGAATTGTGCCTTACAAGCTTTTATTAAATGCTGATGCGCTTGTGGTTTTCTTCAAACAGTGAAATTACTAATTATAAAGATAAATAATATAGCTTAAGTGACCATGTTCAATGTAATGATAGCATTTTAGACTAAAACTGATACAAGCTGTTGTAATGATCTCCTATACTTGGGTTTTTAGTGGTTTACTTTCCTTTCTCCCTTAGTTGTAATTTGACCCTCCCTTTTTTCATTGTATTTTATAGAAAATGCTATTAAAAAAATCTCCTTCGGGGGGCCAAAAAAAAAGATAATTGAATTCAATATCCTGAAGGTATATTTTTCCTTTACAGAGGTAAAATGTGTATGTTATAATGTGGGTAAATTGTGATTTTAATGTATTGTATATTATTTTAGAGGCATTGTTTTATTATTTTTATTGTTGTAAGCCGCCCTGAGCCGCTTCGGCGGGAGGGCGGGATAAAAATCAAATAAATAAATAAATAAAAGAAATAAAATCAACTCTATTTTCAAACTCCAGGATTTTTTAGAATGAAATGGAGAAGATCTGGGCTGGAAAGGGGAAGAAACCAGTGAAACAGATGAAGATCAACAGGATCGATTAACAAAAACAGGCAAAATGTATAAAAAGAGAAGAAATAGGCAGAGAAAATAATTTGGTCCATTCCAAATGACGACATGACAGAAAGAAAGAGAGAAGAAGAAAACAACAGAGGAAGAAAATGATGGCTAGGCAAACATTAAAGATTTTATCAATTAATGTGAATGGCCTGAACGCACCCAAAAAAAGGAATCGTATTTTTCATCAAATTCAGAAAATTAAAGCTGACGTGGTGTGTATACAAGAGACACATATTATAGAAAAAGATTATAAATATTTAGAAAAAAAGAAATTAGGAAAATATTTTTTGCACTGGATGGAAAGAGAAGGAAGAGGGGTGTTGCAACATATGCCAAAGAATCCTTAAACCCAGAGATCATATATAAATCAGAAGATGGACAAATGGTGATAATACGAATAACTAGGAAATCTAAAACGTTACTAATTGCAAACTTCTATGCCCCCAGTCAAATACAGAATGAATTTTACAAGAAAATAAGGGCAATAATAGCTGAACAACCGTTCGAAGAACTATGTGTGATTGGGGACTTTAATGCTGTATATGACGACAAAATGGATATTAAAAAGGACTCAAAAAAGATTAAACAAGAGAATGAACTCTCACGCTCTTTTTTTAAAATGGTAGCTCTCGTTGATAGATTCATGGAGAGTTTAAAATATTAACAAAAAAGATTTCACATACTACTCAGCCAGGCATCAATCCTGGTCGAGGTTAGATATGTCATGGATATCCACATCGATGACCAATGATATTTGGAAGGCAGAAATATTACCAGCATCGTTTGCAGATCATAATCCGATTATGCTAACACTTTTAGATACACCCAAGATGAACAGGTGGATGATGAATACAAATATTTTTTGAGACGAAATATTTCGTAAGGAATCCACAGTGGAATTTCAAGCATTTTTTAAAGGTAACTGGCAACCTGAAGTTACAATAGATATAGTATGGGATGCCTTTAAGGCATATGCCAGAGGAATTCACTGAAAGTCAAAGGAAAATCTTAAATGATCCCATAACGATATGTAAATTGCTGGAAGCAATAAGAATGCAAAAAGAGAAAAAAAACATCGAGACCAGATGGCATATCTGCTGAAGTTTATAAGAAATATGAAGATCAAATAATTTTGCCGCTGAAATATACAATTAATAATATATTAGACACTGGAAAGTTGCCAAATTCCTGGAAAGAAGCGTTATTATCATTGATACATAAACAAGAAACAGAAAGCAATGAGGTTAAAAACTATAGGCCAATCTCACTGCTAAATTCAGATTATAAAATTTTTGCATCAATACTGGCAACAAGGTTAAGGAAAGTGTTATTACAGATAATACCAAAAGATCAAGCAGGGTTTTTGCCAAAGAGGCAGTTAAAAGATAACGTCAGAACAATTTTAAATGTACTAGAGTATTACGAGTTACATGTAGAAAAGAAAGTAGCCCTAGTTTTTGTTGACGCTGAAAATGTGTTTGACAATATAAGTTGGAACTTTATATTAGAAAAACTGAAAATTTCCAATTGCGGAAAAAACTTTTTGACATTGATTAAAGCTATTTACACAAATCATCAGGGGAAAATTATAATAAATGACGACTTAACCAATAGTTTTGAAATTAACAAAGGTGTAAGTCAAGGTTGCCCCTTGTCTCCCCTATTGTTTATATTTGCAATAGAAACTTTGTTAGACATGATTAGAGGAAACAAAGAAATTCAAGGACTAAAGATAAGTGGGGAAGAATTTAAGGTCCAGGCCTTTGCTGATGACATGGTATATATATATTGGAAGATCCACAATCATTGATGGATTTTTTAAAAAAACAATACAAGGTTATAGCAAGATAACAGACCTCAAAATAAATAAGGATAAAACTAAAATATTGACAAAAAACTGTGATGAGGAAACAGAAGATTATATTCAAAAGAAATCTGGTTTCAAGGTTAGTAAGAAAATAAAATATTTGGGAATATTTATAACAATATAGTTCTCTCTTTCAAGATAACTATTTAAAGGTTTTATCTGAAATTAAGAGTTTTCTAGATTGATGGAAAGATCTACAAATCTCCTTATTAGGTAGAGTTAATACAGTTAAAATGAATGTGTTACCACTTATAATATTTCTATTTTAAACTATACCAATTATTAAGAATAGAAAAATCTTTAAAGATCTAGAAAAGATGATCAGAGATTTTATATGGAAAGGTAAAAGGCTGAGGATTAGACTGAAATATCTCCAGGATAAAAAAGAAACAGGGGGTCTGGCATTACCAGATTGGTTATCTCTCCCTTATTATAATTGAGTAGTGGGCACCAAAATTCTAAAATGCCCGCCTTTAGTGTTTGGCCGGAAGAACTGCCACTCAGAAGACACTGGCTGGGTTGACTGGCTGCTTTGTGCAGTCCCGCCCAGCGTTCCAAGGTCATTTGCATATGGAAGCTGATTGGACTTCACTCCATTCCACACCTCAAACTCCCCCCCTCCCCCGCAAGGCAGTTGGGATTTTCAGTTGCATAACATACCTCATAGGGGAGAGGAGAATGATGTCAGCTGCCCTTTCCCTAGGCAGAGGCTGTGGGGGGGGGGGGGTGTAATAAAACTTAAGACTGACAGGCAGATAAACGTTGGCTGATAGTTGCCAGGAAAGGACATAGGGTTGCCAACTCCAGGTTGGAAACTTCCAGGATATTTTAGGGATGAAGCCTGCTGAGGGTGGGGTCTGAGGAGGAGGAGGAAGAGGGGG
>NW_015169903.1:106111-112158 GCF_001447785.1 Gekko japonicus | reverse complement strand
GCTGGAGTGGCCGCGGGGGGGTCTGGAGTCGGGCGGCCGCTGGCGGGGGACGCAGTCGCCCGGGCCGAGATTGGGGGGGCAAGGCGGGCGACAGAAGGCCGATGCCTCCGTCGCCCGGCCCTCTACAGAATCCACCCCCCAAACCTCCAGGTATTTCCCTCCTTAGAGCTGGCAACCCTACATTCCCCTCAGTGCCTGTTGGTAGGCAACTAAGCTTGGTCCTGTCACCTACTTTGGCCTTTGGGAGAAAACACATTGGGGCCAGTCCTGATAGGGTTGCCAACTCCAGATGGGAAATTCCTGGAGATTTGAGGGATGGAGCCTGAAGAGGGTGAGGTTTGAGGAGGGGTGGGACCTCAGACAGGTACACTGCCATAGACTCCACCCTCCAAACCAGTCAGTCCCACATAGGGAACCATTGTTGCCAATCTCCAGGTGAGGGCTGGAGAGCACTCAGTATTACAACTGTTCTGCAGAAGGGAGGGCAGAAGTCAGCTGAAGTCAAAGGGGCAGATAATGGTAGGTTGGTGGCTAGCTGGGAAGGAGATGGGGTTGCCAACTACATGCTGACAAATTCCTGGGGATTTGAGGGGTGGAGCCTGGAGAGGGTGGGGTTTGCAGAGGGGTGGGACCTCAGACAGGTAGAATGCCATAGACTCCACCCTCCAAACCAGCCATTTTGTCCTGGGTAACAATTGCTGCCAATCTCCAGGTGAGGGCTACAGATCACTCACAATTACAACTGCTCTTCAGGTAGCAGAGATCAGTTCCTCTGGAGAAAACAGTGGACTCTGTCATTATACCCTGCTGAGGTCACCACAGCAAATTAACACTGTTTGCCCAAAGCCAGAGCACTGCCCCAGATCCTGTTGTATTGCTTTCACAACGGGCTTTACTGCTTGTCATATTATAAAGTGGCAGCTTTGTGTTGAGTTAAAGAGTGGGTTATTTTGGAAAATGTAAGATTACTAAAGTTGGAGGGACATGACCTTATGACTGGATGGCATTCATATCTATGGTACCAAAAAGTGGCAAAGACCAGCTATTTTTTGCAACATTCGATTAGAGGTGCCCTAGACAATATTTGGGAAGGAACTAAAAATAAATAGTACCAGAAGTTACCTCAATGGGTGTTCCCTATTGAACCTTTCGCTAGACCAACTTTGTTTGTAAAATACCCTAAATGGAGATATTTAGATTTATTAGACGACAAAGGCTGCTTAATAGCAGAAGAAGAACTAAGAAAATCGAATACTAATTTAACATGATGGGGAAAGACAACATTAAAATCAAGATGGGCAAAAGATTAAAAAATAGGTTTTTATAATAAGGCAACTGGTTTAAATAAGATATGGATCAATAATAATGAAAGAATGATAGGAAAAGTATACAACTTCTTGCTGGAATATAACATGCAGGATGAATGGGTTACACTTCAGATGATAAAATGGGCACAGAATATTGGAAGCAATATACAATTAGAGGAATGGTCGAAGATGTGGTCTAGGAATACCAAATATATCAAAACAAGTAATTTTAAGGAAAATATAATTAAGATGTTTTATATGTGGCATATACAACCAGATAGACTGAATAAATATAATAAGAACATATCCAGAAATTGCTGGAAGTGCAAACTCAATATTGGTACATATTTCCATATCTGGTGGGACTGTAAAAAAGCAAAAAAATACTGGAATCTAATAAAGTGTGTCATAGAAGGAATTTTAGAAGTAGAAATACAACTAAAGCCAGAAATTTGTTTGATAAATATACTACCTGAGATACTTAAGAAATCAGAAGTTTATATAATTATGCATATTTTGACGGCAGCAAGGATCCTATTTGCGAGATATTGGAAAAATGAAAATATTCCAATGAAAGATGACTACATAAGTAGGATCTTAGAAGTTGCTGAATTAGAGAAATTAACATTTATTATTCAAGGTAAAAGTGATAAACAATTTGGTGAGAATTGGGGTAAAATGTATATTTGGCTACAAAAGTTAGAAGAGGATAAATAACGAAGAAATAATGGGTGCGAGTATGAATTACTGGAAGATTTTCTGTATAAGATTATTAAAAACTATTGGATTTGTTTTGTAGAGATAAAACTTATAATAAATATTGGGGGGGAGAAAAAGAGGAAAAGAGAAAGTAAACAGTGAAGGTGCATAAAGAAGTAGAAATACAACTAAAGCCAGAAATTTGTTTGATAAATATATTACCTGAGATACTTAAGAAATCAGAAGTTTATATAATTATGCATATTTTGACGGCAGCAAGGATCCTATTTGCGAGATATTGGAAAAATGAAAATATTCCAATGAAAGATGACTACATAAGTAGGATCTTAGAAGTTGCTGAATTAGAGAAATTAACATTTATTATTCAAGGTAAAAGTGATAAACAATTTGGTGAGAATTGGGGTAAAATGTATATTTGGCTACAAAAGTTAGAAGAGGATAAATAACGAAGAAATAATGGGTGCGAGTATGAATTACTGGAAGATTTTCTGTATAAGATTATTAAAAACTATTGGATTTGTTTTGTATAGATAAAACTTATAATAAATATTGGGGGGGAGAAAAAGAGGAAAAGAGAAAGTAAACAGTGAAGGTGCATAAAGAAAATGACATGGCTTTCAAGCTTCATTTTAACAATGGCAGGCCACCAATCCATTCATGTATAATCCATCCATCCTTTCATTCTTCAGTAAGCCTTCCTTCCTTTCATCCTTCCATTCACCCACCCATCCACCCTTGTACACTTCCGGTCACCCAGATCACTTTTGCAGAGTATCCAAAGAGTAGACACCACGGTTGAATGCATTGAAAAAGGCTTCATACCTGTATGTTCTCGAGTTGGCGTCATGGTTTCTGAAAAAAAAAGAATGAAGATGAAAGTGTATGATGAAAATGACAATGCTTTCAACCTTTACAGTAATATGGGGCCAAAACGTCTCCTTACCTGCTGATGTCGGTGCCCCTGTAGCTGCTCTTGGGTCTGATGGAAAAACAGGAAAAGAGAAAATAAACCGTTATGATAGATAGATATCTCTTCCAAAAAGAACCCCAACGACCCGCCTCCAGAATGGTTTTCAGACATTTATAATTATTTCTGCAATCTTCTACAATCTAACATCACTGAAAGGAGATTCTTCCCCCAGAAAAGCTTAATTTCTGTGAAAGGCAGTTGATAAGAGGAAGATATGATGGATCTCCAATAGAGTTCCAAGGGGTCCCGCTTCAGTTTGGACAACCTATGACCTCGTGTATATCATCTCTGTCTTTCGCAACCTGGTAAGCTTTCTTATTTATTGACAGCCTCTGTCGAAGTTCCGTGAATGGAGCGTAGGGAATGGGACCCTGACAAGATGCAACACCATGAGTCTACTGACCTTAATCAGGAATCGACCACCTGGTTCTACACGTTTCCTCATCCTGGCCCTTGAATGTATTTTTGTGTGGGGAAGTGGACTACCAATGCACGTGATCTCCCTCCCTAACTCCCCCCTAACTCCCTCCATCCTTCCATCCTGTCATCCATTCATCCTTCTATGAACAACCACTCTCAAACATAAACAAATCTTCACTTCAGGGATATGGTCGAACAGAGCTTCTTACCAGAGTGTTCAGTGATTGACATGGATGTTACTAAGAAAGAGGGAAAAAAGGAAGGTGCATGTATAAATTGACAGAACTTTCCAGCTTCACATTAACAACGGCAGGCCACCAATCCATTCCTCTATAATACAGCCATCCTTTCATATATCAATTAGCCTTCATTCCTTTCATCCTTCCATTCACCCACCCATCCATCCTTGTACACTTTCAGTCATCGAGAAAATTTTTGCAGAGTATCCAAGGAGTAGACACCATTGTTGTATTGGAAAAGGCTTCCTACCTGAATGTTCTCCAGTTGGCGTGGTGGTTTCTGAAATAAAGAACGAAGATGAAAATGTATCATGAAAATGACAATGCTTTCAACCTTTAAATTAATATGGGGCCAAAACTTCTCCTTACCTGCTGACGTGGGTGTCCCTGTAGCTGTTTCTGGGTCTAATGAAAAACCAGGAATAGAGAAAGTAAAAAGTGATGATCGATAACTCCTCCAAAAAAACCCCAATGACCCACCTCCAGCATGGACTTCAGGCATTTAAAATAATTTCTACAGTCTTCTACAATTTAACATCTCTGGAAGGAGATTTTTCCCTCAAAGCAACTTAATTACTGTGAAATGCAGTGGATAAGTGGAAGATATGCCTGATCTCCATTAGAGTATCAAGTGGGCTAACTCCATTAGAGTTCCAACCCTGCCCTTAATGTATTTGTAAGTGGAGCAGTTAACTACAAATGCACATATCCTCCCTCCCTCCCTCCACTCCCTCCCTCCTGCCATCCTGTCATCCATCTATCCTTCTATCAACAACCACTCTCAAACATAAACACATCTTCACTTTAGGGATATGGTCAAACAGAGCTTCTTACCACAGTGTTCAGCGATCGTCGTGGTTGTTTCTAAGAAACAGGAAAAAAGGAAGGTGCATGAATAAATCGACAGGGCTTTCCAGCTTCAAATGAACAATGGCAAGCCACCAATCCAGTCATCTATAATCTATCAAATGCAATGAGTTCCCCAGTATCTATGCCTCATTCTTGCAGGAGAAAAAACAAGAAGTAAGAGGAAGCAGAAACTGTTATTGAAAGATCCTCCCCTCTATCCCCAACAAAGCATGGTTTGATAGATTTGGAATTTTTTGTCAATTTTCAGGATTTCAAAATACTTGCAAATTAATTAAACTGAAAAGCAGTAAAGAGGCTCATGGGTCTCGTATCCAATAGCATTCCAACAGTACAGAATCAGCTTAGAACTTTATGATCATATGTGTAACAGCTCTTTATTTCATTCTGATATTTATTTGTAGAAGTAGTGGGTCTTTTTCAGAGCACTGGGGACAAACAATGAGCAATTCTCTTCCCATAATGCTAGTTCATGAGCCTCATGGGTTTAACAACAACTTGTGCAGTTTTCATAGCCTTATCCTTGAGTCCCTTTTCATCTGGGTTATCAGGCTACAAATCCATTCATTCATCCCTAACATTTTGCAACAAAATCCGAAGTGCTGACTGCATGGATGGGGGAAAAACTACTTCTTACTGGATTGTTCTCCCATTGCCATGGTGGTTTCTGGCCAAAGGAAAGAAGAAAGTGAATGATGAAAATGACAATACTTTCAATCTAGAAATTCTTCTGTGGCCAAAATTTCCCCTTGTGCCCCAGTAGTTATGCATGGTTGTTAGAGAAAAGAAATATTCAGAGTTAGAGAAAGCCAGACTGAATGATCAAAAGATCCTTAATGAGACTTCCAGTTTATGGTGACCCACTAGCGGACACATCCCTGGTAGCTCCCGGGGAGGCGATCTGCGTGCCAGCGGCTAGGAGGGGGGCCACTGTTCACCATCCCCCTGGAGCCGTTGTGATAGGCTAAGGGAACTATGACTGGAGATGGACAAAGCGGCCTATATGCTCAGATTTCAGAATATCCCTGAGAAAAAAAGAAGAGAATATAAGAGAAGATCTTATACAAGCCTTAGCCGATTATATGGAAACAGAAAATAGGGAAGACCCAAGTAAAGAAATTGACACAGTGTATAGAGTAAACTCCTCTTATGCCAAACAACATAATCTTCCAAGAGAAGTGCACATAAAATTTAGTAGAAGAGAAACAAAAGAAAAAATACTGAAAAAAACTAGTGAAAAAATTCTGTCCATCTATAATACAGAAGTAAGACTATTAAGAGACGTTCCATGGAAAAATAGAGAAAAGAGACAAGAATACATAGTTTTGTCTAATCTGTTAAAAGATAATGGAATTTGACTTCTGGTTTATGGCGCCCCACTAGCGGACGCATCCCTGGCAGCTCCTGGGGAGGCAATCCGTGCACCAGCAGCTAGGATGGGGGGCCATTGTCCACCACCACCCTGGAGCCTATGTAATAGGCTCCTAGCCATGGGGCTTTTGAAGGGTGGTCTCTTCGCCAGCA
>NW_015169903.1:84348-104948 GCF_001447785.1 Gekko japonicus | reverse complement strand
CAGCAGGACCTCACATGCTGTGGGAGAGACGGGCACGCCAGTGATCAGACGGCTGTCCCTGCAGCGGATTTTCAGGTAGGTAGTACTGTTTTCTAGGGGTTTTTTTGATGCGCAATTTGGCCCGGAAGGGACGGATCGGGGACAGGTGTGCGCCACTTCCCAGATGTTGCGGTGTGATCGTGCCCGCTTGATGTGCCCCCGGTCCATCCCTCTCGCGTGGCAAATCCTCCCATGTGACCAGGGCCTCTGTTTCTAAAGCGCGTGAGTTTCTGAGACTGCAACTGGGAGAGTCGGGTGAGGACGACAAAGAAGATGAGGACAGTAAACCTAGCGATAGAACTGCTTCTTCTAATTCTACTTCCGATGAGGACTCTGCTTCTGAGAAGGGGGCAGCGGCCCCCAAATGCAATTATCAATTGAGGATTAGAAAAGATAAAACAAAATGAAGGCTGAAGACCAAATGAAGGCTGAATTTTGCCTTATAAGCTTTTATTAATTGATGATGCTCTTGTGTCTCTCTTTAAACAGTGAAATTACTGGTCATAAAGACAAATAATATAGCTTAAATGACCATGTTCATTGTAACCATAGCATTTTAGACTAACACTGATACAAGCTGTTGTAATGATCTCCTATACTTGGGTTTTTAGTGGTTTTCTTTCCTTTCTCCCTTAGTTGTAATTTCCCCCTCCCTTTTTTTCATTGTAGTTTATAGAAAAATGCAATAAAAAATCCTCTTCGGGAAGCCAAAAAGAAAAGAAAAAAGATCCTCAATGAGATTTTTTTTTGGATGCATTTGGAATTATTCTTTCACTCTTCAGCAACTGCAAATACCCAAAAAGAGTTTGCTTTACAGCAGCTTCATTAAACTAGAAGCAAGAAAGAAGATATGTCTGATATCCAATATAGTTCCAATATATCCTCCCTCAGGTTGGATACCCTGGAATCTTATGCATGTGAGCTGTGTCTTTTTTCCATCTGATATGTGCAAAAAGGATCTAGGGGTCTTAGTAAACCATACACAGAACATGAATCAGCACTGTCATGCAGTACCTAAAAAGGCAAATGCAATTTTGGGCTGTATCCACAGAAGAATAGTGTCCAGATCACGTGAAGTGATGGTATTGCTTTACTTTGCTCTGGTTAGACCTCACCTAGAGTATTGTGTTCAATTTTGGGCATCAGAAGGATATAGACAAGCTGGAATGTGTCCAGAGGAGGGCGACGAAGATGGTGAGGGGTCTGGAGACAATGTCCTATGAGGAAAGAATGAAGGACCTGGGTATGTTTAGCCTGGAGAGGAAACAACTGAGAGGTAATCTGATAACCATCTTCAAGTACTTGAAGGGCTGTCATATGGAGGATGCTATGGAGTTGTTTTCTGTTGCCCCAGAAGGTAGGACCAGAACCAATGGGTTGAAATTAAATCAGAAGAGTTTTTGATTAAACATTAGGAAGATAGCGGTTCCTCGGTGAAACAGGTTTCCTCAGCAGGTGATGCACTCTCCTTCTTTGGAGATTTTCAAACAGAGGCTAGATGACCATCTGACAGTAATGCTGAATCTGTGAACTTAGGCACATCATGAGAGGGAGGGCAGGAAGGGTTGCATCAGTGTTTAGTTCTTGTGGCCCTTTCTTGCATGCCCAGGAAAATGCTGATTGCTACATTGGGGTCAGGAAACAATTTTTTTCCAGGCCAGTTTGGCTGGAGATCCTGGAGGTTTTTTGTCATCTTCTGGGCGTGGAACAGTGGTCACTGGGGGCGTGGAGGGGGAGGTATTTGTGAATTTCCTGCATACTCATTTAATTTATCCATCCATTCCTCCATCTTTCAATCCCTTCCATCCATTCATCCATCCTTCTACCCTTCCATTCATCCAGAACATTTTCAACAATATCCAAAGAGTTGACTTCATGGATGTGGTTAAAATGGCTTCATACCAGATGGTTGTTCGATTGCTGTGGTGGTTTCTGAAAAAAGAAAAAGGATGAAAGTGTATGATGAAAATGGCAATGCTTTCAACTTTTTCAGTAATACTGGGCCAAAACATCTCATTACCTGCTGATGTAGGTAGCCCTGTACCTGTGCCTGGGTCAAAGAGGAAGAAATAACAAGGAGTAAGAGGAAGTTAAAAAATGATTGATAAATCCTCAAAAAACAAACACAAAAAATCCCCAAACTGGTTTTGAAGCACATGGAATTATTTCTGCAGTCTTCTGCAATTTAACATCCCCAGAAGAAGATTTTCCCCCCCAACCAGCTTAATTACAATGAAAGGCAGTTGATAGGAAGATATGCCTGGTGTCCAATGGGATCTGATTCAGCTTGGTCACCCTATGATATCATGTGCATCAGCCATGAATTTCATGACTTCTACTGAACCACTGGGGAACACTGGGAATGGATCAGGCAGGACCCCACCCAAAGTGCAGTAGAGTTGACCTGCACACCTCCATGAGGAACTGGTGAACTTGTCGTTCAGGTTCCCTGAATTTTATCCTTGAATTAATTTTTAGATGAAGAGTAGTAGAGGTCTGTACATCAATCCATATCTCCATCTACCCCTCCATCCTCCTGTTCAGCGATAGCATTTTTCAGTGAAATCCCAGTTGTTCACTACATGTATATGATAAAAAAAACTTCTTACCGATGGGATCTCTCATTGCCATGGGTTTTTCTGGAAAAGAAGAAGAAGAAGAGGTAGGTTTAAGTGGAAAAGTACAATAGTTAAATGTTTCCTTTAATGAGCGGCCAAAATTTCTCCTTACAAGCTGACATGGATGTCAGGAAGAAACAACAAAGATCATGAGGAAGCAGAAGCAATATGTGACACATGGCAAATAACCCAGCAAGTTTAAGTTTTTGGTATAGGCCTTGAGTGGTCAGGGACTGATGTATCTACAGGACTGTCTCCTCCATTATGTTCCCAGGAGAGCATTATGCTCCTCAGATAGCAACTTGCTAGTGGTCCCCAGCCCTAAAGCTATCTGGCTGTCCTTGACCAGGGCCAGTCCTGTCCCCAACCTAGTGGAAGCCTTTGCCAAATACCATCAGGCCCTGTAAGGCAGAGATGTTCCACCAGGCTTTTGGCTGAAGACAGCAATGTTTTCCATCCTAGCTGGCATCCTTTCCCGCTCCAGCTGTTTCTTATATCTGCCTTGCCCTCCTCTCCCCTGCCCACAAAGTAGCCGGCAGTCTAAAACTGGATAAATTAGTACCCACCATCTGATCTGTTTGAAATGTATTATTAATGTTTTAATTGTTTTGTCTTGATATGTTTTTATGAATGTTGTACATCACCCAGAGCCCTGCATTAGCAGGGACTGGGCAATTAACAAATTTAATAAATAAATAAATAAATAATACATGTGTTGCTTCTTACCGGGGGCTTCTGTGACTGCAGTGATTTTTTCTGGCAAAGAGAAAGAAGTTGGGGTCCCTGAACCTGGGGGCCAACTTCAGGCCATCTCTCCCAGGCATGCTGGCTACTTTGCACAGGCCCTGGAGACTCCTGCAGGCCTCTACTGTCCTGTTATCCCAGACAGCCAATTGGAGGGCTCATCAGGAAGTTAGTGGACAGGACAAGAGCAGGCGGACCCCAGAAGGTAAGTTTTCACTCTGGTCCACCTGCCCAGCATAAGTGTTCCCCCAGCGTATGAGACTCCATTCAGAATTTGCCTGCCTTTCTCCAGTGCTGAGTGAGAGGAGGTAGGTACGACAGAACTACAGCTCCAGACTACAGAGATCAGTTTTCCTGGGGAAAATGGATGCTTTGGAGGGTGGACTTAGTGGCATTACACCCCGCTGAGGTCCCTGTCCTCCCCAGGCTCCATCCCCATATAGCCAGGAGTTTCCCAACTTGGATCTGGCAACTGTACCCCGCATCCCCCACTGGTGTCCAGGGGAGACCTGGCAACCTTAAAGAGGAGTGAAGACAAAGATAAGCACCAAGGGACCATCTGAAGAATGCCAACAGAGTGGAGCCGAGAAAACTAGTGACTAATACCATAAGAGAGAGAGCAGAAGTGGCAGCAGGAATTCAGGGCTTTGGCCTGAACCACCATCCATTGAATTCCATGTGGAGCTGAAACAGCAGGTGAGGCTCCAAAGCTTTCAGCCTTCAATTACCCCCCCCCCGCCATCAGCTCTTTTTAGAGCTTTGTAGGACTTGAGCGGGTGCTTGTCTTGCAGGCCTTATGCCCACGTGCATGGCTGCTAGCATACCAAGGGCCTTTGGCAGAATCTGTAGAGGGCAACAGGCCTAAGGCTCTTGGCTAGCTTGCCACCCATTCAACATACTTCTAACAGCTCTTTTCAGAGCTTCCCCAAGTTGAAGGTGGGGGGGGATGTTTCCGTGGCATTTTTGTAGCTGGACCCCCCCATATCTGAACAGCTCTTTTAAGAACTACCCAGCTGGTATTATGCTGGGAGGGGTGGCTTCTTGGTGGTGGATCTTTGGGTGCTGCCAGGATCTGGCAGTCTAGGCCTATCATTTCCAGTGGGTGCCACATCTGGTTCCTTCTGAAAAAGGGAGTGCCTTGGATAAGGCTGCCCTGCCTGTATTTTGCTGTTTGCAGTAAGGCCAGGATGCCAGCCAAGTCCACTAAGCCTTGGTTAGGCCAGTGTCCAGCACCTCAACCAGCCTGTACTCAAGGCCAAACAAGCCAGAACAAGGGGTCTCTGATCTGACAGGCACAGAAGAAACATTAAACTCAGAAAAGGGTGGCAAAGAAGGCAATAAAACCTCCCCCAACATCAGCTTCCTCTAAGGACTTTTCCACACTTTGGAGCGCCTGGTGGATTAGGTCAAGTTGCTTAGGTTGCCAACTCTGCTCCTCTTAAGGCTGGCAGCTGAGGGCTCACCGCCCAGCCTCACAGTGCCCCTTAAGTAGCTCCAGGGCCAGGTAGGGTTGCCAGCCTCCAGGTGGACCCTGGAGACATCCTGCTTTTACAACTGATCTCCAGCTAACAGAGATCAGTTCCCCTGGAGAAAACAGCTGCTATGAATAATGGACTCTATGACATTGTACCATGCTGAAGCCCCTCCCCAAGCCCCACCCTCTCCTGGATCCACCCCCAAAGTCTCCAGGTATTTTCCAGCCCAGACCTGGCAACCCTAGGGCCAGCGCCACAGCAAATTGTCATCACCAAGTGACATCTCCATTCAGTGTTAACAACACCTCCAGCAGCATGAGAGGGTTCCATCTGGTGCAACCAAACATAGACAGTCCAAGAAGTGCTGTGGGTGGCACAGACAGAAGAAGACTTCACAAGGCCATGAGGAGGCAGACAGTGCTGGACCTTCTGGTAAGTCCACTTATTCTGAAGATTCCACTAAGGAACTGGGTGGTTACTGATCGGTAGCTGCTAACATACCAGACTTGCCCACCTGGGCCCTGAAAAGGAGGGCATTCCTGCAGTGCTCCATCAAGAGATTGGTGATGAACACCAACAGAGAGAGAGAGTTGAAAAAGATATACAAAACTGCTTGTTAATCCTAGGAAAGCGTATTCTCTTTATCTCTTGTATTCTTTGGATCCACACATTTTTAAAGGAAGGAGTGATAAATGCTATTCAGGAGCTCGAAAAACAAACACTTTTTAGTCTACTTTTCCACTTTATAGCTCTATCAAGACGCCTTGAAGAGAAAACATTCCAGGAACATAGCCTAAACAGTGTCAAGAACATTTGCATCAAGCTTTTGTATTGTACTCACACCATTATCTACTGCTTTGTCTATGTTTATAGCATGTACTTTACATAAGGATGATTGTTGAGTAATGTAAGAAATTAGCATTATAAACATTATAAAAAGTACAACCAAGTGTGTTAAAGTCATAGAACAGTGGTTTTCTTCGGTGAGCTTATTTTGTTTTTCCCATTGTGTTCACGCTGAAGCCTGTCTTGTTTTTGATTGATTATGCCAAGGCATTCCGTAAATGGGCATCTCACAGCAGGAACACTAGGTGGGATTTGATGAACAACAAACTGTGGCTCCTGCTGGTCAGCCCCCATATTTGGAGCAGTCAAAATGGGGCACAAAGCTGGAGCCCACCCATCGGGTATGTTGGGAATACAATCAAGGAAAATGTCAGCAAGCCTGCTGCAGATTAGACCACAAGTGTGGCAAGTGTTTTGGCCCCCACCCAAGGTTTTCCTGCACATATAACCAGGACACCATACAGCCCTTTCGTGGCAGCCAGCCCTCCACTTTTACTGGCAGAAAATGTGATGGGGGATTGGGAGCTGCCCCCACTCTCTCCAGTTCCGCTGGTAAATAGTCCCTGCTCAATGGAAAGGCAATGGCAGGGTCGTGGCCTGAGCCTCATCCACCCTAAGACCTTACACCACATGCTAGCCCACTATCTGAATATAAACCCAGCTGTATACTATTGGGAAGGTTTCTTCCATGGTTTCTATATCCTTTTCACCAGGACCTGCCTCTTCATGGATGCTGGTTATTTCAGATCTTTCCAGGAGATGCTAGACATTGTGGCTGCCACAATTTCCAAAGAATGCAGGAATGGCAGGGTCACATGGCCCTTTGCCACCTGCTCCATTCCTAATCTCTTGGCTCCGCCCCTTGGGGTAGTCTCCAAAGAGTCACTGGGAGAATTCAGACTCTCACACCACCTGTCTTACACCAAGGGCTCTTCTATAAATTATGCCATTCCCAGTGTTGCTCTGCACTTTACTCATTGTTCAGCCTGGCTGTACGGCTTGTCCAGGCTTCCGGGTTTGGAATCCTTGTGGCTAAGTGTTACATTCTGTCCACCTTCTGGCTCTTGTCAGTCCACCCCATGGATTTTGGCTTGTTGGGCTTCAGGTGCATTAATGCATGCCAATGGGCTCATCTGTGACATGGACAGTCATTGAGACTTTTAGCACCTTCTTGGAGTGGGCTGTTAAGGACCAGGCAGGTCGCATCCATCCATGTCACACATTATTTGCATGATTTTTTTGTTTGTGGGTCCAGTGGGTACTCCCGCGTGCAGGGAACTCCTAGGTCACTTTTCAGTCATTAGCAGTCAAGGTAGGTGTTCTCCTGGCACCTGACAAGACCAAAGGTCCCATCACCCAATTAGTGTACCTGGGTGTCCTGCTGGACTCAGACCCCCTGCCTCCCCAGGTACAAGCTGGATGCAATCTGATCCCTACTGGGCGGAGTCCTGTCATGCTTTAAGTGTACACTTAGAAAGCTGCAATCATTGTTGGGGCATCTCAATTTCATCTGCAGAGTGGTTTTGCCAGGAAAGGCTTTTATGCATCTACCTAGCTAGGGCCATGGCGGGAGCCACCACTCTGCATCACCACATACGAGTTGCATGAGGTATAAATGATGATCTCAGCACAGCTTACCTTTATCTCAAGCTATAACAGGATTTATTACTGGCAGGAGCCCCTGGAATGGGGTTCAGTCTTGCAGGTGTAATCCAATGCATTGGGTTTGGGGGTATACTTCAGTAGATGCCGCTGTGCCTATTATTGGCCCTCACAGTGGATGGGGTCTGCCATCTCACAGGATCTCACCTTTTTGGAATTCTTCCCTGTTTTGGTAGCAGTCACAATCTGGTGCAAACAAGGGTCAGTTTCTAGTGTGACAACCAGGCCATGGTTAGGGTCATCAATCAATAGTCATCACATTCTGACAAGAGCTTGGTGCACAAATATGTATTGGTGTGTCTCTGGGCTAACACTGCATTTTCAGTCTGCCACACTCCAGGTTTGGATAACAAAGTTGCAGGTGCCCTGTCCCATTTTCAGGAGAAGTTCTGGGCCTTGGCTTCCAATAAAACAGTGATCTGGTCCCCTTCTCAGAAGACCTTTGGTCATGGCAAAGATGATCCATAATGCAGGGAATAATGAGTTCCATCACTGCCTCTGCCCAGCACTCTTAGACAAGGGTAGGCTTGGGGCTCCATCTGGCAACCATCTTTTTTTAGTAAAACTCATGGTTGGCCTGATCCTTGTGCATCATTTGGTGGCCTGCTGGGTGTTGGAAGGGTGGTTCCAGATCTCCCTGACTCCATCTAAGACCAGGTGCCCTGTCACCTTCTCCTGCTATCCAGACTTGTGCAGCAGCTGCCTGTGACTTGCCAATCTAGTTTAGAGGTTTGTCTTTTTTGAGACAGCATCCCCCATTTTTGGGGTGCTCATGGTAAGCAAAGCTTGTCACTAAGTCAGGGTGGGATTGCTCAAGGTGGGCGCTGAGTCTGAATGACATCACTGTCCATAAACATGGAGCACACCTGTTTCTTAGGAACAATCTCAAGACCAATCAGTGGGAGTATAGAATTGAGTTCCACTTGCATGCCTCTCAAGGTTCCCACCTCTGCCTTGTCATCTGTCCAAAGACACCAAAGACACCGACTGGTACCACCTTACTCGCTTCCAACTGATTGCTGTCACATGCACCTGCCTGGAGGCACTTGACCTCCCACAGGTGAGTCTGAAGGGCACTCCTTCAGGACTGGAGCTACCACCACAGCAGGCAAGCTTGGCCTGCCAAAGTCACGTATTCAAGCTATCAGCAGGTGGTGGTTCTCCACTCTTCATTCCTACATCAGGCCATGTCTGGCCACTAGCATGTTCTACTTCTAGTTGTAGTGCCCTGCTTCATATCTGTCTGGGTCTGAGGCAACAGCATTGTACACTGGGATAGATAAAAGTAAAGGTTTCCCTTGCTCGAAAGCCAGTTGAATCCGACTCTACGGTTGCGGTGCTCATCTCCGTTTCCAAGCTGAAGAGCCAGCGCTGTCTGAAGACGTTTCCACAGTCATGTGGCCAGCATGACTAAACGCCAAGGCACACGGAATGCTGCTACCTTTCCACCAAAGCGGTACCTATTTATCTACTTGCAATTTCTTGCTTTCGAACTGCTAGGTTGGCCGGAGCTGGAACCAGAGATGGAAGCTTATGCTGTCATGCAGCACTAGGGTCTCGAACTGCTAAACTACTGACCTTCCAGCCAGCAGTTCAACATTTTAACCACTTGAGCCACCACAGCTCCTGCACTGGGAAACAAATCTCTTAAAACAGTTTATGCCACCTTTCCACCCAATATGGTGGAAACTTTCACATCACCTACTGCCAGATCTTTTCACTGGAGATGCCGGGGATTGAACCTGGGACCTTTTGCATGCCATGCAGATGTTTTACCACTGAGCCACTGTTTCCAAGGTGTTCACATATGGAGGAGAGAGGGAATGAAGTATGAGCAATTCTCAGTCTAATTCCAGTGTTGATAAATAATATTTTCCTCCTACATCTGAAAGTAGCTGTGGAGCAATACTTGGGCTGTAATTGCAATGGAAATTTCTTTCATTGCACTCCTCATAGGCAAATGCCTGCCTGAAGAAACACACTGAACAAAGTCTGCATACTGGGAAGTATAGTGTATCGTGATATTTTCATGAAGTTATTACGCCCCTTCCCGCAGTTTGAAATCCAGATGTTTAGTATTTACCAGAAGATTTGAGGAATGTCTCTTTTTTACTGATACTAAAATAGAGCAACCTGCTGGCATGCGGTTGGTGGGAGGTGAGTTAAGCCAAGGTTAACCCCTTCTGTGGCAGGAAAAGTATGGGTTGAGGGGATTTAAAGTTGGTAAGCACCCTGAGATATCAGTGATGGGCAGTGTTCCCTCTAAGCTGAGTTAGTGTGAGCTAGCTCACAATTTTTGAGCCTCTGGCTCACACATTTTTTTCTTGGCTCAGGAAGGAGGGCTCCAGAGCAAACTAGTTTATCCAGCAGCGAAATCTCTTGCTCACAACTTTAATGCCAGTAGCTCACAAAGTAGAATTTTTGCTCACAAGACCCCACAACTTAGAGGGAACATTGGTGATGGGGGGTCCTAAACTGGGTACCTATCGGCTTGGCAGTCTGGATGGCTCAGTGGGGGCCTCTTTGGGGTTGGGGGTTCATATGAACTGCCTTAAGGCTTAGCAGTTGTGAGTGGGATGATGCCCCTCCATCCCCTCTACACACTCGCATGTGGGCCATGACGAGAAAGGTTTGGAAGGATTCTGGACCTGGCTCAGAGTTAGGGGTGGGGGTGGTTTTGCCTTATTAGGAAACTTGCCTTGCAAGCCTGATACAATCCATGCTTTAACATGTTAACTAAGTGGTGCATATCAGCTTCTGTGTAAATAAAGTTCCCAGTTTAACCCATAACCTGTGTCGTGTTTCATTCAAGGGGTGGGTAGCCAATATACTTTCCAACTTTGAAGTTGTTGCAGTGACTTCTTTAGAAAATAAGTGAAGGAAGAAAAGACAAGAACAAAGGCAGCACAAGACTGCCATTATTGCATCCTCCAGAACACATGTAAAGGGATACCTGCATTACTGTGCTACCCTTTGACATTGTGCAGAAAAATGAAAGTCTGCAAGGTCTGCATACCCAGAGCTAACAGCTAGCATTCTGTTATGGAGAGGAGAAGCCTCTTGCCAGGCAGAAGACTCTATCTAAGCTAAAGGGTTATGAAATGGAAGAAGGAAAGAAGAGAAAGATTCATAAAGAAGAAGAAGAGATTGGATTTATACCCTGCCCTTCACTACCCGAAGGAATCTCAGAGCGGCTTACAAATTCCTTTCCCTTTTCCTCCCCACAACAGACACCCTGTGAGGTAGGTGGGGCTGAGAGAGCTCTGAGAGAAACTGCTCTTTTTCAAGAACAGCTGTGCCAGAACTATGGCTTGCCCAAGGTCATCCAGCCAGGTGCAAGTGGAGGAGTGGGGAATCAAACCCAGTTCTCCCAGATTAGAGTCCGTGCACTTAACCACTACACCAAACTGGCTCTCTAGTGTAGCCAACCTTTTTTCACAAAAATCCAAATAATTCATGTATTGGATGTGTTTTCACCCAGTACATACAAAGCTGCTTCTTACCAATGGGTTCTACAAATGCTATGGTTGTTTCTTGCAAACAGAAAGAAGTTGCAAGATGAAAATCTCAAAGATTTTAATATTTACTTTAATATGCGGCCAAAAAAATAGTCCTTACCTTCTGGCATGGGTGCCCTGGTTTCTGTGGCTAATTCATGCGGGCTGACTGGATAGAGCTTCTCCATCTTTGATGGACTGTAACTTTGAGGAAAGTTACAGTCGTGTAAATAAAACATTGAATTTATGTCAAAAAATATTCCATACCTGTTATTTGGGGACTCCGGATTACTGTTTTTGTAACGGGGGAAGGGGGGGGAGAGTAAAGACAGCATGAGAATAATCTCATATGAAGTGTCATACATTCTGTGCAGCATTTAATAGGTGGCAGAAAATTATATCCTTACCAGCAAATGGGATTGTAGTGGCTGTTTCTTGAGAAAGGAAGGAAGAAGAAAGAGTTAGAAGCACAATAAAATAAATCTGGCTGCTGCTGCAATTGGAGTGGCACATTTCCACAAACCTCACAGTTTAATACAGTGGTGGAAAGTGCTGTCAAGTCACAGCCAGCTTCCAGTTTTCAAGGCAAGACACATTCTAGAAGTGGTTTGCCGTTGCCTGCCTCTGTGTTGCGACCCTGATATTTCTTGGTGGTCTCCCATCCAAATACTAACCAGGGACAACCCTGCTTAGCTTCCAAGATCTGATGGGATCAGGCTAACCTGGGCTACTCAGGATAGAGCATATACTGGTCATATATTACAAGTTAACTCAAGCAAGTTGTTTCAAAACTAATAAACCAAAAAGCAGTGAGCAAGCAAGATATATGTCGAATGTCACGTCTTTTCCAGTTCGAAATTATTCTGCTTCCAATAAGTCCAAGACCTAGACCTATACATCACATCAAAGTTTTTGTTACTTCCTTCAATATACTTTGAAACACACAGCTTTTTAGGAAGAATGGGGATATTTTATTTCCATTCCACTGTATTTTGAGTGTGCTGAGCTCTAGGGCTGCTTCTGGAGCTTCCTGTGCACTGATCCTCAGCCTTAGAAATCTAGCACTGTGAGCCAATTGCCCCGAAGTACTAATTGCTAAGCACTCAACAAGCCCTGTATTGGGGTGAGTGTGCCTGGATACTGAGAGGCACTTCATCACTCTGTACATGTATTATCTCCTTGAATGGGATGTCTCTCTCTCTGTATGTCTTAACCTGGGAGCTGCCCTTGGACCCTCCTCTCTCTCTGTGCCCTTTGTACTCCCCCATTCACTGCATGGCTCTTCCTATCGTCACACATCTCTACATGCCTCTCCTGTAGAAACAAAGCCCTCATACTTCCATACAGGTGATGCCAGATCAGCAGGCCACTTGTGATGGGGAAAGTTCTCTCTCTCTCCTTTCAACTGCAACCTGAATGTGAACTGAATCACCTTGAATAAATTAAAGTTATACTTTTGCAATATACTTCTTGGAAGATTTATTTTCTGGATGCAATATCACACTTCTTTAATTGGTTGAAGTGCTATATTAACCAACTATTCCAATACCCTGAACCTCAAAAGAAGGGTAGAGAAGGTGTTTTTACATCTTCCTCCTCATGCTTTAAGAGAGCAAGGAGAAGAACTGGCATTGGTATGCATCCCCCGACCCTAACGGCATCTTCCACCCTGTTAAATTAGTCAGTCAGACCAACTCCCTTCGCCTTCCTTTCCTCTTTTTAAAATATTGAATTAATATTCAGGGAGTGGTTGTGGCTCAGTGGAAGAGCTTCTGCTTTGTATGCAGAAGGTCCCAAGTTCAACCTGCAGTATCTCCTCTTAAGAATCAGGCAGTAGGGGAAGTGAATGACCTCTCCCTGAGACCCCGGAGAGCTCCTGCAGGTCTGAGTAGGCTAATACTAGCCTTGATGGACCAATGGACTGATTCAGTATAAGGCAGCATTTAACAAGCTTATTCCCTTTCAAATGTTTTATTGGGCATTTCTTTATTAAAATGTACTAATAAAAATCTTTTGTACTCCCTAGGTGAACTCTGAATATGTAGGCATCTATCTTTTGAAGAGATCCACAGGTGGAGAAAGGGCTATTGCATTTGCTTTTAAAGCAAGGTTGGGATATAAAACATGAAACTACCAGTGTGACAGTAAGGGTAGAATAGAATATTGTTCTAATGCATCCCTCAAAGGCAAATGCTTGCACAAGAAAACTGTTGTGCAATGTCTGCACACTGAAATGTATGATTCATGATGACATTATGGTGAATATTTTATACCATTTACCTGTGGAATATTCTCTTATTCCTTGTATCAATAAAGAAAGTGGGGGAAAGGGTGTAAGGGAAATATTATGCTCAGGGGTCATTTCGTAGAAAAAGAGGTGCAGGAGCTCATTAGCATAAGTTATTTGCATAAATTATTTGCATATGCCACACACCCTGACATCACTGGAAGTGTGTCCGAAGGCAACACCCACCGCTCAGGCTCCACTGGACTGTTTTGGATTGCTAGCTATTGGGGGGGGGGACGTGCAGATCTGCCCTCACAGAGGAGGGAGAGCTTGTACCTGAAGGCGGGCCAGGGGGGCTCTGCAACTTACCTGGCTGCTTCTTGCTCCTCGTGGCCCAACTGAGGGCTGCTGGGAGCAGGGGGTGGGGCTTGTTGCATGTGCCCACCCCCTGGGCTCCTTACTGCCGGAGCTCCATTTGTGTGCGCTCCCGCAGGAAATGACCCCTGATTATGCTAAATACCATTACAGTGAAATCCAAATTGGGGGGGGGAGTATAATGCTGACTTACTTATAGCCTAGGGTTACTAACCTCTAGGTGGGGCTGGACTTCCCTCCAGTATTACAAGTGTCTTTCAGACTACAAGAAAACTGCAGCCTTGGAGGGCAGAGTCTATGGCCTCATATCCCTGCTGAGCTCCCTTCCCTCCACAACGCCACCATCCCCACAGGCACCAATCACAAATCCCCAGGAATTTCCTAAGCCAGAGTTTGCCAGCCAAAGATAGCTTGAGATGCTTTTTATCAGTGAACATGCTTTCCAGAAAAACTAGAAATAGGTGCAAAAGAAGAAGTAAATAAAGATATTGATGTGGTATATAGAAAGAACACCTCTTACGCAAAAAGAAATAAAACTCCAAGGGAAATTCATATCAAATTTAACAGAAAAGAAACAAGAGACAGAACTCTAAGAAATGCAAACCAGAAATCAGTCAAGATAGGGGAAGAAGAAATAAAATTTCTGAAAGATACGCTGTGGAGAGCCAGTTCTGAGACTGTTGAGGCAATTTTTTTTAATAAAAAAAAGAGGGAAGAAAGAAAAGACTGCAAGAGAGGCAGGACAAGACAGCCATTGTTGAATCATTGTGTCTAAATATTAAAGGCTATCTGCATTTATATGCTACTCCCTGGCATTTCTGCAAGAGAACTGAGGCTATAATGTCTGCATGTCCAGAGCTGAAGAATAGAATCCCCCTTTCCTGGTAGAACAGAAACATAAAAAGCTAAACGTTTATGAAATGAAGGAAAAGAAGAACAGGAATGTTCTGAAAACTAGTGCAGTCCATGTTCTTAGTCCCAGACTGTTCACTGAGTGGATGTCTTTTCGTAGGTACAAAACATATGAACAACAACAACAAGAAATAAGAAGGAGCTTAAGATGTAAATTGCAAAGTTAATATAGCCTTTGATTGTGCCCAGAAGTTCTTACCAGCTGATGTGGGTGACTTGGTTGCTGTGGCTGGTTCATGCAGAAAGAAAGAGTAACAGCCATTTTGCAGTTATTTAAATATAGCATTTAATTTGTGCCAGAAAATGCTCCTTAGTAGTTAACTGTTGTAGTTGTTATTTACAAAAGAAAGGAAAGAGACTTACAGTGCATTTGGGATGAAATTGCTAAGGAAATAGTGATTAATGTACTCTGGATAGGCATCTGCCTGTTCAGAAGCATATTGTACTATGTTTATGTGACATTTTGATGAACTTGTTATACCCCTTTCCAGTGCCTTCCTGACTTCACCCATACATAGAAAAGGGAATTGGGGGGGGGGGGGTGGAGCTTTCCACTTAACTGATGTGATTTCACGTATACAAAAGCTGCTTCTTACCAGTGAATTCTGTGACTGCCGTGGTTGTTTCTTGCAAAAAGAAAGAAGATGGAGTAAGATGAAAATCACAATGGTTTCAAAACAGTTTTCAGTATGGGACCAGGAATTCTCCTTACCAGCTGACGTGGGCACCCTGATTACTCTGTACGATCCTTGTGGGAATAAAAAAAGCAGGAGTAAGAAGAAAGCAGCAGTCATTTAAATATGGTGTGGAATTTGTGTCAGAAAATGCTTCTTACCTAACTTGTGCTCCTCCCGTGCTGCAGCTGGTCATTGCCAAAATAAGGTAGAAGAAAGAATAAAAGACATCTTGCAGTAAATCCAGCTTTTACTACTTTTTCAATAGCGTTTTAAAAAATCCTAAGCATGTTATTATACTGGCCATATGTTCCAAGAACATCACAGGAAAACTATTTCAGAGAAAAATTAAAGAAACCAACAAGCAATGAGAGAGATGTAATGTAAGTTTCACATCCTTCCCAGTTCCAAAAAAATTCTGATTCAAGTTAGGCCACCACCTGCAATTATATACCAACTCCGTCTTTGTCCCTTCTCTGTTCTCTGAGATGAGTTGCATGGCTTTGTTGTAGGTAGGAGACAAGGAGAACAGAAACCTTGCAAAACAGCATCACCTGTCACTTCCAGTGAAATCACCATGCTGCACAATGCTGTAGGGTTCCCCAAAACTCTATGATAAAAACCATAGAGATTGGGAAAATTCCTAGAGAGCAACAGAATGTTGTGACATCACTTCTGGGTTCCTAGCTAAAAGTGACATAATAGCATCACACAATGCCATTCCCCTTCTTTTTTCTCCCCACTACTCCACTGAGCAACGGTGGCAGTTCCCCACTCCAGCACCAGGCATCTGGCAACCATATCCTGTTGAACCATTTGGGAAGAAGAAGAGGGAATAAGCAATTCTCTAACTTTACTGAAATATCAGAAAACTGATAAGCTCTGTTGCTAGCTGGGAACTTCCTCTGTAGGTGCCCTGAACCTTACTCAAGGAAATCCTTCAGTCAATCAGTTTTACCTTTGATTTAATCGCTCTTCTGATTTCATTCTTGGAGTAGCCATTAAACCAAAGGTAAAACAAACAACTGAGGAAAAACAGCCTCCCACAGGAAAAGTGTTTTTGCCTTATATCAAAGGAATCACTGATCAGATGGGAAAACTTATGAAAAAACACAACCTACAAACAGTATTCAGACCCACCAGAAAAATACAACAGATGCTACGATCGGCAAAAGACAGAAGAGACCCCCTCACTTCTGCAGGAGTATACCACATACCATGCAGTTGTGGACAAGTTTACATCAGGACCACACAACATAGCATTCAGACAAGAATAAAAGAACATGAAAGACACTGCAGACTTGGCCAACCTGAAAAAGCAGCAGTGGCTTAAGATAGCCTAACTCAAACAGGACACAGTATTTTGTTCCAAGACACTGAAAGGCTGGACAACACTTCCAATTACCATGTCAGATTACACAGGGAAGCCATTGAAATTCATAAACATAAACACAATTTCAACAGGAAAGAAGAGAGTTTAAAAATAAATAGGGCATGGTTTCCTGTCCTGAAAAACACAAAAGGCTCCGCATCTGACAATAGCACTACAGATAAGATTAGAATTTCAACAGCCAATCCACATACTAAAGAACCTCCTCAGGAAACAGGAAACAATCCATATACAAAAGAACCTCCTCAGGAAAGCTTCTCCATTAGCATGTTCATAGCCTGGGGAACTCCTTCAAGATAATGACTCAGCCCTACCCCCCCTTCTGGAGTAGATATAAATTACCTGCCTACCATTTTCTTCTGACCTTGACACAGAGAGTACTCCATCTTTCTATGTTATACCTCTGAGAATGCCAGTCACAGTTACTGGTGAAACATCAGGTTCTACAATGCCAAGACCACGGCCACACAGCCCGGAAAATCTACAGCAACTAATGAACTCCGGCCACGAAAGCCTTCGACAACAACAAAAGCCTTCAGTAGAATCTGAATTTGAGGATGGCCCAAGTTCTCATGAACAGAGCAAACTCGAGTAGATGTCTCCTTCTCCCCACAACTTTTGAAAGTTACAGCTGAGGGCTCTGGAACCTTCCAGAACAATATGCACACAGACCAGGGGGCTACAGCAAGAAGAAGGAATCAACCCAAATTGACCCTCCTGTTCCTGCATGAGCAAATGATACACACTTTTATAGTTACCCTTATTTTCAAATTAGGATATAAGTGCATCTTGCTAAATGCCAATCAAAGCAAGGATTGTCACAAGTAAAATAGAATATTTATTGATATATAAAAATGGAATATGTTGATACTAATATATGTATGTATTTTACTAGAACTGTACATTTCATGGAGATAGCAGTTATATGCCAAATGATCAAGAGTTCAGATTGCACTCCCAAGTTGTTTTTTAAATAAAATTCCCTTCATGACTCTGCAGAGTTTTTCTCTAATCATAGAAGTGCGAAAACAACTGAGCAGCTGTACCAGTCCCCAAAACTATCCATTTCCCAGCCTCATATTAAATGTTGGGTTTTTTAAAATAATTTTTTATTGTATCGTAAAACAAGTTACAAAAAAGTCAAATACCTTAATAATAACAATATTCCAGTAATTTTGTGTAACATAAAAAAATCTGAAAAACTACATTTATGCTTATCACATTTCAGAAACATTTAATTCGCTCTGGTATGTCTTGAGAACTACAGTATTCATCTATGTATTTGCCAATATGAAATTGCATTGTGTCTGTATTGCTTATTTGTATAGGAAGTGTAGGATATAACATGCAGTATAGAGTTGTGTTCCATGTTGAAATAGTCTTTACAGCCATCTCTGGAATTGCTGCCAGGAAGAGGGCAAGAAATCTTCTGAAGCTAAAAATTCTAGTATAGGGTTCCATTTATCCATTATAGGTTTATCTATTGGATACTGCGCTATCCTGTTCAATTTGTTGGTCACAGAGTCCATAAGAAAATGTTGGTTTCAAAGAGAGATTAATTGGGGATTTGTGGACTGAAATGTTGTATATCATATTGTCGTAAGGACTTTTCCAAATAATTAATGAAAACAAAGTTCCCCCCCCCTCTATATAAGGCACACGAATATTCACATTGTATATCAGCCATCAATCCAAGAGTACCTGAACAGATGACAGAAGCAGCTTCGCTGGGGGCACAATTATATTTTCCCCATTCTCTGTGGGGGCAATCCTTCAGTCTGATTTCCTTTCCACTGCAGCGCACATCATCCAGAACAATGGTGCCTGGACCTTGGCCAAACCAAGCATTTCCTGGTGCTGCAAGAGCTTTTCCGCAGCCAAGCTGCTTGCATACCACCGTTGCATCTTTTATGTCCCACAAATCATCACAGACTGTTCCCCATTTTCTTTTGAAACGCACTTCGACCCGTCCTTCACATCTGCTTCTTCCACCCCTTAGTCGCACAGTCCCTTCTTAGAAAGATAAAAAAAATTAAGAAATGTTCAGAACAATGATCACAAACAACACACGTTGTTTCCAAAGTAGCCGCTGCAAATCACAAGACATCTGAAGGATGATTCTGTTGATTATTTGGGGCATTCACTGTTTTACTTTAAAGAATGTGATGTGATCAATAACATCCATTCACATAAACTGTTGCCCCTGTTATGCACAATAAAGTCTTGGCAGCCATCCACTGGCTGAATAAAGAGTATAAATATTTAAAATAAACAAAGCTGTTTTGCTGTTATTACTAGTACTTGGGCATCCACCCATCAATCCATTTTTGTACTGTAGCATCATTACTGGATCAAGTAAAAAAGCAAGTTTCACATCTAGAAAAAAATCTACCACCTAGAGAACGGTAATGGTAACTTGCAAACTAACTGCATGTCAATGCTTTCACAAAACTACTTCAGCACAGATGTTGAAACGATTATCTGAATCCTTTTCTTATTTGTGACAAATGCAACAAAAAGCTTTGGATGTTTTTGAAAAGGGGGTTCAAAGGCATGTTTATCTCTGAACAAAACATATTTGATCAATAAGAAAGGATCTAGCCTAAACGGGATCAGTTATTGCTGGCACCACAGTCTTCAAATTAAGTAACCAGCTGATTGGTCTGACCTTTTACCAGTGTTTGCTGTGCTTTAATAGCTATAGTTTATTTCATTGTTTGGGTTTAGAAGTTTGTCCCATTGCTGGATGGACTAGACCATCTATACTGAAAGAGAAAACAGAGAAAGATGGAGGAGAAAATAGAGCTGGATCTATATGGACAGAAGGATAAAACCTTGCCTACATCAAGCTACAAAACAAATTGGTGGTGAGGTTGTGTGATCCTCAGAGAGAGTGCATTCAGTTCGTCATGCATCATAAGAGCTGCTCTTGCAAAAACTGTTGGATAGAAAATTGATCTCACCTCGAACTTCTATCAGCCCTGCTGACTACAAAGGGTGCTGGTAGAAGCACTCCAAGCATAGGCGTAAAGTTTGTGGGGGCGGCGGGGCTTCAGCCTTCCTCCCCCAAAATTTTCAGGAAGGTGCTCAGCCTCCCCCGGGGGCAACTGGTTCCAGCCACCGTTGCTCCCCCCACCCCATTCTGAAACTATGTTCAGCGGCTGGGTTGGGACCGGGAGGGAGGGAGGGAGGGAAGTTAGGGCAGGGGCTTGCTTGCTCCTGGAAGTGAAGCCCCACCCTCAGCTCCCAGCAGCCCTTAGTTCTGCCGGGCTGCACATGGAGTCTGGCTTTCCTGGTTTCCTGCGTGCACACACAAAGGTAGGATGCATGCTTGCCCGGGCTGTCCCTTACTGCTGAGTCCTTGAGATGCATTCGTTTAGCCCGCCTCTCTGCCCCCCTCACCCAGCTACCAGTAAAATCAGCACGGACTGGGAGGGGAACTTGGCCCGGCGGACTTGCCCTGCCAAAGGGAGCACCGAAGCTCAGGGGCTGCGGTCCCTCCCACATCCCTGACGGCCTCCACTGCACCTCCTCCACTCCTTGCACCCGGCTGCTGCCTTCCTCTGATTCCCCTTTGCTGCTGCTCTTGCTGCTGCACGCTGGGACCAAGTTGGACGGCTTTGTAAGGGCATGGGTGGGGTGGGGGGCCTGAGAGAGGGCAGTGTTCAGTGAGCCTAAGGCTGAATAGTCCGAAGGAAAACTCCCTTTGCTCTCTTTGGAATACCCTTCCCATCCTCCCCACCCATCTGTTGTGCTGCTTTTATTCTCTCTCTCGCTCCCTGTTTTTTAAAAAAACCCTTCAGTTGTACTTCAGTTTCATCTGAGTGTGTGAGTGCCCCCCTCTGCCCGGACTTCTACTCTCTTTTTATTCTCCTTCTCCCCCCTCCCCCCACTTGGGCTGCCTCTTCATATAAATATGTGTGTTTTCTCCCCCTCTTTTGTTTCTTTGTTTTTAAAATCCCCCTTTTCCCAGTGTTTACTTTTGTGGCGTTTTATAGTGTTCTCTGTCACATTATGCCATGGTGCTGATCTGGTTTGAGTCGCTGGTGTAGTGCACACAGTGGCTGTATGCAAAGTGCATATCTGTTCTGTTCCCAGGGGCTGTCATTCCATTCAGGGGCCTGTCATTCCAGTCCCAGAA
>NW_015169903.1:68389-80264 GCF_001447785.1 Gekko japonicus | reverse complement strand
ACTAAAATCTAACTGTCCCAGTATCACCAAGTAAGTGTCATGCAAAATGTAGATCTGAACATGGGCCTCCTCAATCCACACTGGTCTTCATGCCATTGGTCCATCTACTTCAGCATGGTCTGGTCTGATGCAGGTGATCTCTAGAGATTCAGACAGAGAAAGATCCTTTCCAACACCTGTTTTCTTAGACCTTCTTGGTTTAAACCTTTATCCTTTGGCACACAAAGCATCATTTCTCTACCATCAGTCTATCAGGGTCATCATTGTCTACTCAGACTGGCAGTGGTTCTCCAGGGTTTTATGTAGAGGATTTTGCCCATGCCATGCTTTGTTTCTGAGCCGTTGGGCCTGGCTAGGGGGGTTCTCAAGGGTTTCCAGGTCCCCCTAAATTTCTGGAGAACCCCTTCCTAAATCCCACATGGCTCCGCCTCCATAAATAGTGACAATGGCCTGTGACGTCACTGGCTCCTCCCTATGATGTCACTGGGCCTCGGTTCTTTTAAGGACCTGGCACAGCAATGCCTCTGGCCCAGCCCCTCCCCCCCTGGGAAATTGGAAAGTCTATGCCCTTGACTCCAAGGATTGCTAAATGAACTACAAAGTTCAAGGTCTTTGATTCTAAAACAGCTTATCTTCCAGGAGCCAAGAACGTGACTACTGAATGTCACTTGCCTATACCTTGTATTGAATATAAAATAGAATCTGATGATGTTATCTTTGCACAGATTACAGCAGGGACTGGGGGGATAATTACGGCTTCAGAATAGGAAAAATCTATGAGAGAAGACCAAGTGCTGATTGAGCCAAAGACTTACATAATCAAGGTCTGGCCTTGCAAGAAGATGATACTAGAAACTATCCAATCATACATACATGTACTGTATGAACTGTCCATTGTAGATGAGTGGGTTTTGAGAAATGTCTATTTTGTTGTTCCAGCAAACCTGCAAGAAAGTTTGATTCTCCTGTCCCATAATAGTCATCTTGGAATGATTCTGTCAGAAAAACAACTGCAGTAGTCAGTTGTCATACGTTATATAGGAGATCAACAGGGGGAGGCCTCAGCTTTCCGAGCTTGAAACAATACTATGCAGCAATGCTTCCTCTCAGCTGTGGAGTCTTCTGAGCAAGAATTCTACTTTGTGAGCTGCTGGCATTAAAGCTGTGAGCGAGCGATTTGGCTGCTGCATGAATTAGTGTGCTCTGGAGCCATTCTTCCTGAGCGAAGACAAACATGTGTGAGCCAGAGGCTAAAAAACAGTGAGCTAGCTCACACTAACTCAGCTTAGAGGGAACACTGCTACACTGCCATCCAGATTTCAAAAGTGGTTAAATTGCTGAATGACAACCATTCCTCTGACCAGATACACTTAAACTCAGAATATACTAAACCCTTTGATATCAAAGAAGTGATCTGGCAGACTTCGTCTAAATGGCCCAAATAGTTGACCAATAATTCTCTCTTAGCATCTATACTAGCCTGCTGGGACCGTAGTAGATCCCTTTTGGTACCTCCTGTCTCAAGACATCAAACTTTTCTAAATCAATCCTGGTTCTTACCTGGATGCAGAAATCCCTCATTTGATATATGGAAGACAGCCAATATTACAACACTCCAAGACATTAGTACTATACACCTTATAATGACAAAGACTGATCTAGAAACCAAACTGGAAAGGTCTGTTCCTTGGATGCAATACTTTCAAATATCACACTTATGCTCTCACATAAATCTTCCATTTCAAACTGAGTTTGAAAAAACTCTTCGCTCTGCCCACAACTCAAAACAGGCGTTATCTCTGCCATTTATAGAGCTCTTGCTCCTAGAGATGAAAAGAAACCTCTAACATATCAATCACTATGGAACAAATTGTGTGGACAAATTAGTCTTGATGATTCCTGGTCCAGTATCTGGGATACCTCTCAATTTCGCTCCAAAATCACTGATGTAAAATTGCAATCCTTTAACTACTTTCACATTGGTCTCTCACACCCCCCCCCAACTAGCCCATTCTTCCTTGAGTAGCCCAATGTGCTGGAAGAAATGTGGCAACAAAGGAAATTATTTGCACTGCTAGATATATTGTCCCATAGTTACTCCTTTTTGGGAATCTGTAGCAAAACAAATGAAATTCATCACTAGTATAGACCTCAGTATCACACCAGCACACCTCTTATTGAATGGATGCCTCCAGGGATGGCCCCTATTTGGACACAGAAAGAGTATCTTTGGGCCCTGCCACATGGCAGAAAAAAACACGGCCAAAGTGTGGCTTTTTAGAGCCGCACCAAAAGAGACACGCAGCGGCAGGATCACACAGATCCTCTGAGCCACCATGCAGTTGCTCCCCGGCACAATCAGATGCTGGGGAGGAAGCCACCGACGGGAGACCAAGGCAGCCGGCTGCGCATGCATGCGCATGCGCAGTTCGGCCAGGAGCCTCGAATGCTCCTGATGACGGACGCGCTGGCGATTCCACAGCCGCGCTTGCTGTGGCGTTTCAGGTAAGTCCTTCTCTTTACTTTTTTTTTTTTTGCTCCGCAGCACTGGGCTGTAGGGACGGATCGGGGACGGGTGCATGCCGATTCCCAGATGCTGCTGTGAGATTGCGCCTGTTTGTTGCGCCCCCGATCCATCCGTCTTCCAGCCCAAAACCTCCCGTGTGACCGGGGCCTTTGTTGCTCTATGCAACTAGAAACACCATTGCTATGAACTAGAAATCAACAAAGTCACCAACCCTCTCACAATGGCATCAAATGATATGGAGTTTATATATTATGGCCAAATTCATGGATAATCTGGCATACTTTAATAAACCTTCTTCACACTCTACCTTCTCCTCTATCTAGCTGCCTATCCTAGAGTATTTGTCCTCCCAGCAAGAAATCCCTAAAGTTATAGATGATTTAGGTTTATGGTAAAACCTAGAAGCTAGCTACTGTGTTGTGTGTCTTCTTATTCTTGGAAGATTGTGCTCATTCCTATACCCTGAATCTATTGTATTGTATCAATTTAAGCCTCAGTTATGATTTGTGATTTATATGATTGTAATAAGTATTACTGTAGTATATTGGTAACAATGAATGTTAAAATTCAATAAAACATTAATTAAAGAAAAAGAAAAACAACTGCAGAAAGTTTACCAGTGGCCAGGGACAGACAACCAAACTGAAGCTGAGATTAAGAATTGTACAAGAGTGCTAGTAGTGACACATTACAGAAAAAACCTTTTGTAGTCTTTATCACCAGTGGACTAATTCTCCAATTTGGTGTAGTGGTTAGAAGTGTGGACTGTAATCTGGGAGAACTGGGTTTGATTCCCCACTCTTCCACATGCAGCTGCTGGTGTGACCTTGGGTCAGTCATAAATTCTTTCAGAGCTGTTCTCTCAAGAGCAGTTCTTGAGAGAGCTCTTTCAGCTCCACCTACATCACAGGGTGTCTGTTGTGGGGAGAGGAAGGGAAGGATATTGTAAGCAACTCTGAGACTCTGAGTGAAGGGCGGGTTATAAATCAAATCTCTCCTCCTCCTCCTCCTCCCTGCCTGTGGGAGATTCCTTGGCCATAATGCGGCCAATTGAAGATCAGTCATCAGGCCAAAATTAACCATGGTGATAATGGACTATCAATCAAAATGGCCTGAAGTTACATTTGCTGTTCAAGTTACCATGGAAACAGCCCTCAAATTAACGTCTTCAATCCAAGTGGATGGGGGGGAATCCAGTCCCTTTAAAAATGCTTAATGTGTGGAAATGGGCAGCTAAAGCTAATCATGGTACCATGGATAAATAACATCATTTGTTATCATGGTTTTAACTGGGCTAATTGTAATTATTTTTAACTAGGAATAAGGCCTGTTGTGGAAGTAAATACTCTAGAAAGATGCTGTGGGTGAATGCCGCGGCCTTGAGCACTCAGTGTCAATTTGCTGTGGCAACCTCACCGGGGTATAATGAGACAGAATCCACCATTTTCTGCAGGGGTGGTGATCTCTGCCACATGAAGAACAGTTGTAACGCGGAGTGGTCTCCAGCACTCACCTGGAGATTGGCAACAGTGGTTCCCCAGGGGTCAATGGCTGGTTTGGTGGGTGGAGTCTATGGCTTTGTACCTGTCTGAGGCTCCACGCCTCCTAAAACCTGACTGTCTCCAGGCTCGACCCCTGAAATATCCAGAAATTCTTGGAGTTGGCAACCCTATCTCCTTCCCAGGCAACCATCAACCTACTGTGATCTGGCCCTCTGATTTCAGCCTTCCATCTCCTCCCCCCTCCCTCTTGGACAGCAGTTGTGATTTTGGAAACTTATTCTGTGAGAGATATGTCTAGGCTGGCAGTGGGCGGGGGAGAAGAGTGGACCCATCACCTAGGCAGTGCAATGTAAGTACCCTAGACTGGTGGCTGATGGGCCAATTGAGCACACTGCACAGCCAGTGGGAGTACTGGAAATGCCCTGATGTTTGTAGGTGGGAACTGTGCATTTCAGCATTTGAGGATGAGTTTGCAATGGGTGAGTCCACAGGGTGCGTCACCTGTGGGTGTGGGGAGGGAAGATGGGAAGGTTGTTTCTGTCAGGGGAAGATTTGCTTAAACAAACCCAGCTTTGGCAACAAATGCAAAATCTACCTTGTCACATGTGTCCTGGAACTGCTCCTTTCATATTTTAGTCTCCAGGAGGCAGAGGCTTTTAATAGCCCAGTTTGTTTCTGCATCTGAAGGAATTTGAGAACTATAGATTTTGTAATTATATTCGTTCGTTCAGGACTTTTTTGCTTCCTCACATTTCTCTGTACTGGGGAGGGAAGATGACATGATGTAGTCTGATCTTGTCAGATCTTGGAAGCTAAGCGGGGTCGGTACGTAAGTCAATGGCAAACCATCTCTGGTTTTCACTTGCCTTGAAACCCTTTGCTGAGGTTGCCATAAGACAGTTGTGACTTGACCTAGGTATACATATTCCTCTGCAGTATTGCCTTACTGGTTGCACTTGTCTTTAGTGGGTTTTGGCACCACCTACAGCTGAAAAATATTATTATATCACATAATTTGGTATTCCGGTTTCCTACCTTTTGCTTTCTCATTTTGCACAAATTAAAAAGATGGGGGGGGGGCAGAATACCTCTTTGAGATGGGTCTGCAACTCACTGTTACAGCATCTGCTTTGCTTTGAACTCAGGTTCATGCTCCAGCTAAAAGTATCAGGCAGTAGGTGAACGAGGTCCTGAGGGTTGGCAGGTGGCAATCATCAGCTCATCAGAGCTATGTAAGGCCTTGACCATGTTAGATGGTCATATAGTTTGCTTGGTTTGACTATGTTGGTTGAGGTGTTCATCCTGTTGCTAAGAATACAGCTGCCAAGCTGTATTGGTGAAGTCTGAAGGTTGGCATTCTGCTGATCTGATTTGAGGTTTGTCTTTGCATTATTACCATGATAACTTGGTTTACTTCGGCTGCTGCCACACGGGACGGCTGAAACGCGGCTAATCAGAGTCGCACCGAACTTGAGACGCCGCGGGAGCATGCGCAGTATGGCTGGGGGCCGAGATGCGGCGGCGCAAGGACGCGCCGGCCGATCCCACGGCCCACCTTGAGCCGCTTCAAGGGATACAACCACCTAGGTAGGTGGTGCTTTTTCGCTGCGCGGTATCGGCGTTTGGGACAGAACAGGGATGGGCAGGCAACGATTCCCAGATGTTGCCGTGGGATCGTGCCCGTTTGCTCCGCCCCCGTTCCGTCCTGCTCCCGGCCCAAAAGGCCTCGTATGGACAGGACCTTCTAGTCTTGAAGGTGTATGAGGGCACTTAGGCCTACTCAGGGCACTTATTTAATGCTGTAGCATGGTTGGTTACACCAAAGAGATGGAATGCTGTTCCGTCCTTGGCTGCGGTCACACACACTAAATAATCCACTTTCAATGCACTTTCCAACTGGATTTTGCCAGTTCACTCAAGTGAAATTCAGTTGGAAAGTGCACTGAAAGTGGATTGAAAGTGGATTATTTAGTGTGTGTGACCGCAGCCCTTGAATCTGGGGTATGGCAAATTTCCCATGATTTAATGGCTTGGACGACTTGGGATGATGTGGAATGAACTGCTAGCTTTGATCAGCCATTGTCTTGCCTCAAATCCTTGCTTTCCATGTCAGTAAAAACAGCCTTGGCCACAAACTGCAATTGTCGTTTAACCACCAGGCCCATTGGGACCTGGAACTTATTAGGAAGTAGTGCCCAGTTGTGATCGTTTTATGATCAGAGATGGTACCAAGGAGGATGTAGAAGAGAGCTTTTAAACCTTTTGGGATAGATAAAGCTAGGAAAATTGTTAACTTGGGACTTGGAGAGAATATTGGTGACTGACAGGAAATTATGATACCTCACCCAAGCATCAGAGCTACCCTTCCACACCTGTGTAAAACGTATAAGGTTCAGTTGTCTAATGTGGGTAATGATTTGTTTTTTGCTGAACTGCAAGGTTGCCTGCATAGTATTATGGGTATCTGAGTTCCTTTTCTGGTAGCATTAGTGCAGGATAGGTATTTTTTTCAACCTAACTAAGTCAGTGAGCACCTTGACTTATTTGTGGATTGGGAATGCAGACCAAACCAGCCACTGAGCAGTCCCAGTGCTACGGGAGGGAACTCTTTTAGAGTTGAGCATCTGAACTTGCATCCTGACCAGCATAGGAGAAGGATGTTGGTGAACAACATCTCTCAGCTACGAAAATGGTGATAGTACTGATCCAAATTTGAAGCCAAGGTGGTTCTACCCAAAGGCTGGTGAACTCATGGGCAAGCAGGTTCCATGCGCCCTCACTCATAAATTAAATGTAATGTTTTTGCAGTTCAGCTTTAATTATTAAATAAAACCTTCACATAACCCCTATTTTGTCCAGTAATGGGGGGGGGGGGTCAGAAGTACAAGTAAACACGCATCGACATGTATGCAACCTATTCAGTCATAGAATAATGTTTTTATGCATAGGCACAAGAAACACTGGAAATTTGAAGGACACCTGAGAATTAATCATGAGTCACAACCTTCCCCGCTTAACTACATGTCCCAACAGCCACATTGCATTTTCCTTCTATGCCTGCCAAGAGTTTTTGCCAGTTCTGCTGAACTAGTGACAGGAGAAGATAGCCCATTCTTCCTCTTGCCTTTATGACACTATATTCCATGGGTGTGTATGATACACAATATTTTTATATTCAGTCATTAGTTATCAGATGATTTCCAGACCAGGAATTTGTCTCAAATTAAGAACTGATGCAGAATTTATGAAATGCTATTCAGCTGAAGCCTGTCTTTACCTTTGATAGCTCTACATATAGTCCCAGGTACATAAGGATTGGATGTGGTTACTCAGGGGTGAATGAAAAATGCCCTGTGCGTGCTCAAAGGTACTCTATTCTTTATTCATATGTTACAAAACACTGAAACATTATCTGGAGCTTAGAGTTTCAGTCAAGGCAGGGTCACTTTTCAGGATGAACTCAAAATAAAGACACATTCTGCTGAAAATATACTTAAGGGTTTGTTTGTTTTTCCTGAATTTCCAGGATACTCCATCTGTCCCCTGCTCTTAGAACTGGAAAGAATTCTTTCTTGGGCAGTAGGGCCAAAAAGAAACATCTAATGAATCCCTGCAAACATGAGTAGCTAATTCTTCCTCTGAATATAACTTTTCCCTGCAAGGCAGCAGTAGGACCTAATATGGCATTATCCTTCCTTCCATTTAAACACATTGAGAGTTAGGATCATGAGGAACATTTCTCTACATAGGGGTGCCAGCCTCCAGGTGGGACCTGGGGATCCTCCAGAACTACAGCTCATTCTCTAGACTACAGAGATCAGTTCCCTTGGAGAAAATGATTGCTTTGGAGGGTGGACTCTATGGTGTTGTACCTCAGTGAGGTTCCTGCCTTCCCTAGGCTCTATGTCCAAATCACCAGGTCTTTCTCAACCTGGATCTGACAGCAGTAACCCTCATCCCCTGCTGGTGGCCGGGGGGAACATGACAACCCTATCACAGGATCCCAATGTGCCCCATTCATCTCCTCAAAAGAAGAGGAAAATAGTCTTATTGACAATGACATCAGGTCTCACCCCACAATGAAAGTTTCACCCCATCCCTGCCAGCCCAGTTTTGAATCACTGATCCCTGGGAGGCAGTGAAAGCTACACTGACTCGGACAGGGCCATGCCATTGCTTTACCTTACTCATCTGAAAGGATTTCTCCCTGTCAAGTGTGACCTTCCCTCATCTGCAGCCAAAATATGCTTCCCAAAGCATGGGCTGCAGCAGGGATAGAGAAGCAAGAAAGTTGTACAGAAAGTATCAGTTGGATCCAAGTCCATCTGGGGTCTTCCACATCTTTTCACATCTCTGGAAACCTTGAGGAGGGGGCTATGTGTGTGTGTGTGTGTGTTACACTAAAAGCAGTGCAGTGGATCAACTGCTATTGCTTAGTCCCCTGGCCCATGATGCTGCCATGCCCACATTTCCAAAGATTTTGCCTTCTAATAGATAAATCATAACTTTACTTAAATAATTTATGTCAGAAATTATAAAGTGCAGAAATCACTGGTTGAAATATATTAATAAAAAATGGTAATGACCATACATGTTATTTTATAAATTGGAAGCAAAGAATCCAAAGAACATTGTTAATACACTGATCACCTAATTACCATTAAAAACTAGAACCTTCTGCAAGAATAGCAGACAGTTCTAATACATGCTTGTCCTTGATGTTTATAGCCATGGTGAATCATTGTTCTGTTCAATTATTTTAATCTTGCTGATTTCTGAGAATCACGTTGCAGCAAGCTACAGACCATAGTTTAGTACCAGCTGACCATAGTGTGGCTTCATTGCGGTCCCTGTGCCTGGGCTCCAGGGCAACACTGGCATAGTTTCAAACACATCACTGAAGGCTCCACTAGAGCACATAATTTGCCGAAGGCAAGAAAACAATTGACATTTGCAATAATCAAATGGTTTCAACTAGAGTTTAGGATAGATAGTAGAAATTTACTGCCCCATATCTATCTAGAGTGAGTTTAGGATTCCAGGCTGCATTTCACTGGCCATCTTTTATAGAGATCTTAAAGTGAGCATAGAGGTGATTGGTTATCTTATTTCCAGCTTCCAGTAAAGAGAATTGCACAAGTTCCCTCAGCAACTGCCTTCCTTTTTTGCACCTCAAAAAGCTGTGTACTTAATTAGTTTGATGCTAACTTTCTGCAGTGAATGCATGGTATTAAAATGTTTGGTCATCCAATAGTGTGCCCAAACTCCGAACATTCCAGTTAACATTTAGGCTCCAATTCACCTAAAGTTACTAGAGCTGCAATGATATGCATATCAACTAAAAAGTAAATCCTCTTGACCTGGGTGGGATTTACTTCTGAGTAAATATGATTAGGTTAATTCTGTACATACCATTGAAAATAACTGAACAAGTTAGTCATGACTAACGGGTTCAGTTTCAGAAGAGTAGCCATGTTAGTCTGTTGGCGCAAATATACATAGGAATCTTATGACACCTTAATGAATAACAAGTTTTTTATTCTATAAAATATAAAAATCCACAAAAGTTTATGTTGGAATAAAAATTAGTTGGTCTTTAAGGTGCCACAATACTCATTTCTGTTATGCAATTGCTTTCATTTGGGTTTACAGCCTCATTCACACCATGTCTACTCAGAAGTAAGACCTGCTGTGTTCAGTGTTGCTTGTTGTCAGGTAAGTATATATAGGATTGCAGCTTTTTATTGTAACAATATTTGTAAGCAGTTAGTAAGGGAAGACCCAGTCTTCCCAATTTAGACCAGAACATATTAGGATAAGAAAGACAACACATATGAATGCTGTGTTAATGGTTTTTCCGCACCAAGGTGTGCTGCGGCTCAACTTCTGAACTGCATCAGCCCCCCCCCCCAGTATTGTTTATCATTTGTTCCTCTCCCATTTTTATCCCTTTGCTTTTTTCAGACCACTGCAAATGTGGTTTGAAAAACAAGAGAAAACTCAAAGAAAAGCAGAAGAGCAATGACACGGCACATTATCATGTGTGTACAGGAGAAGGGAAATAATGCAATTAAGAAGTCAAGCTGCAGCAAAAACGTGGGGTGGAAAAGCCGGAGCAGCTGAAGGAGTTCCAATATGATCATATTCCATGTTTTGCTCTTCAGTACTCTGTTCTGATTGAGACTCATATTCAACATTGTATGTGCAAGACAGAAAAAAGAAAAGGAGAAAAACATTTCCTATGCAGACATCTTACCTGCAGCTGAAAGTAGCAACCAAAGGATGATCACCCTGAGACCCATCTTGAGCTAAATCTCCATATGACAAAGAAAAAGTAACAGTCAAGTTGGGTACACCTGAATATATATAGGATGTTAGGGTCTGAAATTTGATCTCTTCTTTTCCACCCATCTCTGATAAAATGAAGTGCTATATACAAGACCTTTCAAGTTGCCAAATTTCTTTTGCTAAACTATGCCAGCAGTCTAGGTGCCTATCAATGGTATTTTCCTTATCTTTTAATTTATACACTTGTTGTGTAAACAGATTTAAACATGAAGCACAATGCTTGTCACTTTCCTTCCTTCCTGTTTCAAGAGATGATGTATCCAGAAGAAACCTGGACCAAAAACATCTAAAGAATGGACATCAAATGGATACCTGCAAATACATTTAGTCATGTTTCCCTGTTTCTTTGCCTTTCCTGAAAGATCAATCCATTTGGAAATATTGGGGGGTGGGAGCAGAATAGCATGCAAGACAATGTTATGTTTTGCAAGTGACCAAACTGAGGTGGCTGTTCCACAAGAAATATTTGTGTCCAATTAGCTGCCCCTCCCTCAAAATTGGACAGCCAGGGAGATTTGCAGGTTGCAGTTATACATGCTGTATGGTCTTAATTCGAAATTGGATTTAACTTGCCTTTTGTAACCATGTTTGGAGGCCCATGGGCATAGAGGGTCTGTAGGCAAGGAAATAATACAGACCACCTTGGTTCTGGAGAGTAAAGAGGCCACAGCTTTTATTGACTACACCACAGAAGCACTGGCGCTGCCTAGGGACAGATCTTGAATCAGGCAACCCGCCTGCCTCCCAATGAACCCTGCACCCCCAGCCCACCTGCATTAGTGGGAACCTTCCTGGGAGCTGCATGAGCACTGGCCACTGCATGGTTCCCTTGCCACCTAGTGGTGAGCAATGTTCCCTCTAAGGTGTGGAGTCTTGTGAGCAAAAATTCTACTTTCTGAGCTACTGGCATTAAAGTTGTGAGCAAGCAATTTGGCTACTGCATACATTAGTTTGCTCAGGAGCCATCCTTCCTGAACTAAGACAAAAATGTGTGAGCCGGAGGCTAAAAAAACTGTGAGTTGGCTCACACTAACTCAGCTTAGAGGGAACACTGGTGGTGAGAGTCCTGCCAACAGCCCCTGAGCTGGGCATGCCACAGAATTGGCTCTACCCCAAGACCTCTTTTGGGAGTCCCCAGAACAATGGGATACAGGCCAGCAGGCACTGCCTCCCTAACCAAAAGGATCCATCCCATGCCCAAACTGCCACAAGAGCCGGGGGGATGTCCCCCCCCCCAGGCTCCCACCAATGCTCCTAAGTCTGTAATCAACCAAGCAACCTCCCATATGCCATGCAGCCATATATCCCTGCCCCATTCTGAGTGATGTACCCCGTCTGCCCTGTAGAGGGTAGGTAGCCTGTAACTGATGTCCAAGTGGTAAATGACATGCCCTCCTAATGAGCCAACCATTCGCACTGCCACCTTGAATGTTTTCTCCTGGCCAAGTCCACTTGGGTGGGTGAGATCACCCTGTGCCATTCTTGGTGCTCAAGGAGA